>NW_022681157.1:0-29242 GCF_009764315.1 Trachypithecus francoisi | reverse complement strand
GGCTTTATGACGGAAATTGACATGTGGATCCTAAAATATATACAGCTATGCAATGGAGTCAGAATCGCCAAAAGAAGTGAACAAAAAAGAAAAAAAAAAAACCTAGAAAGTTTGCTGGCGAATATCTCCCAGTTTTCCTAGACAGAGTTATTAGTCACGGGGTATAAAGTTTTGGTTATACAAGATGATAAACTCCTAGAGATCTACTGTACAACAGAGTACCTATTGTTGTAACACCATCGTTAAAAGTTTCCTAGGAGGGTGGAACTTATGTGCTGTCCAAATACACATACACAAAGATAGCAGGAGGAAGCTTTTGCAGGTGATACAGATGTTCATTGTCTGGACTGTGTTGAGAGTTTGAGGGGTGTATCCAAAGTCATCAAGTTGTATACATCCAATATATATGGGTTTTTGTATATCAGTCATAGTATAATAAAGTGGTTTTAAACAAAACCCTAGAAAGTAGGATGGTTCATGTCTTCCAATTTCAATACTTGCTAGGAAGCTGCAGTTATCAAGATTGTGATACTGACATAAGGAGGACCCACACTTATTCATGAAGTAGAATCAAGAGTCCAACATGTATGGTTCATTATTGATTGACAAGGGAGCCAAGTCAGGTCAATGGAGGAAAGAATAGTCATTTCAATAAATGATCCTGGAAGAAAAGGGTATCTCTATGCAAAAGAATGAAGTTAGTCTTTTTCCTTACATCATATGTAAACATTGACTCGAAATGAGTTAAAGACCTACTTGTAAGAAGTAAAGATCAATAACTTGTACAAGGAAATAGAGGAATAAAACTTCACACACACACCACACACACACACACACCACACGCACACAACCAATCGCAAGAGAGAGGGCAAGAAACTCACAGAGACTGAGAGACAGAGAGAGAATCGAAAACGGGATACGCACAAACACATACACACACAGAGGGTCACACAGCAGTGGCCCAGAAACCAACACCCGCAGGCAGCCGCTGAGGCTACTGCGTTCGGCTCTCGACCGAGAACGACCCTCGGTGGAGAGATCAGCCCACGGGTCTGCAGGCCGACCCATCCTCGAGATCACAGGGGGGGCACGACTTCTGGGGAGACTCACCCGAACAGCGTCTGGGCGGGCCTGAGGCTGGGATGCGGCGCTGCTGCCCCTGGACCCCGCCTGTGCTTTCCACATCCTGGTCAGCCTTTTGCCAGGACTCCTGGCATCCGGAGACAGTCCTGTCGACCCCGTGGAGAGGTCAGGCTGGAGCCTCGGAGCCCCGCCACCCAAGCACTGCCACGGAGGGCTCCTGTTTGCCCGGCCTCAGGGCGTAGTTCCTATGACAACCGTGGGAACCACTGTGACGCCAGCACCCGCTCGCCGCGAGCACCCGTCCGCCACTCGCGCATGCGCAGTGGCTGGGCCGCCCCGCGCTCCGCTGCCAGCAGTCAGGCTGCGTCCCTTTAAGGACGGCGGCCGCTGGGCACCAGGGGCTCTCCTGCTGCAGCCTTGGCAGCGGCTGCATCCGGGGTCCTGAAGGCGGCCGCGTGGGAGAGGCGACCGCGGGCGGCCTCCCACGATCCAACCCCCAGGAGTCCCGACTTGAGAATATCCTTGAGCCCATTGCCACCAGGGCAGGGGGAGCTTCCTGGCGCCTGCTGGGCTCATCTCATGACCCCCCATCGGATCCGATTCTGGACCCCTACGGGGGAGAATGGTTTGGCTCAGCACATCACATGGACTGAGGCAGGCAGGGCCTGGCTGCAGCCCAGAACGATCCCATGAGCCTCAAGGCGTGGAGTCAGCTGAAATGTCACTGCGCCGTGAGCCCTCTGCCTGCCTGCTTTCAAAGAGCGGTGACCTGCCGCGCTTCTCAAGGGCCTGGGGCTCCTTCAAGCTGATCCCGCTTTCCAGGACACCTGTCAACAGGTCCAGGGGCGAATCCGAGGTGGAGCCAAGGCGTGGCACTGGCGCACCCCGGAAGAGATGATGGAAGCATGTGTCACTGAGGGCACACGGGCCGATTGTCTAAGTAACAACGGTGTGCTGGCATGTGCCCTGTGGAAAAGGGGCACAGGTGACCTTTCAGGGAATGCCAGGGAAAATCAAAGAACGTCTGGGATCTAGCAGCGGGCCAAAAGTCTCATGGGGTCAGAGGGGGTCTCGTCCTCAGGAACGAGACTGGGTGTGCGGAGGAAATGCGACAGCACCTCTTCCAGAAGACAAGGACCTGTCTTTCACAGGACGAGGGAGACAGAGGGCTCAGAAGCCTCAGTGAACTTTCAGTTGACAGCACGCCTTGAGGCCCGTGGGATGATTGTGGGCTGCAGCGAGATCCTGCCTGCCTCAGTCGATGTGCTCAGCCCATCCATTCTCCCCCTTAGGGGTCCTGAAGCGGGTCTGAAGCGGAGTCCTGAGACCCCACCAGGCGCCCTGAAGCCCCCGCACCCCCGGACGAAATGGGTTCAAACCGAAGCAGGTTTGGAGAGAAAAACAACCAGGACAGGGATCACCAGGAAGTGTGCACCTGATGGACTGGGAAGTCATCCTTTTGGAAGACATCCAGCCAGACCAAGAAGCATCCAGGCCCCGGAGAAACAGGGGATACACAGCCAGAGGGAGGACGCAGCAGAGGCCAGAGCCCAGGTGGGGTACAGCACCGTGCCACCGGCACGGGCTTTAAGGGGAAGGGTGCCAAAAGGATGGCTTGTGCAGTGAGGCCAGCGTTGCAGGGACTGGGATTGTGGCCATCTCCCATTCCCGGCTTCTTTCAGCCTGTGTCTTGGTGTGGCTTCTTTTCTCAGAGAAGAGCCCGGAAAAGATACAAGCCTCTTCTGTGATGTGGGCCTGCTCCTCTCCTGCAGGACAACGAGCTCCCGTGCGGCTTTTGTCCGTGGCTGCAGTGTGTTCGTCTTGCTCAACGAAAAGAGGCGGCACGGACTGGGGATGAGGTTGCAATTACTCTGGGAGCCAGGCATCTTCTCACGAGGTCGAGGCCTTCACAAAGCCAAAGTGGAACCGCCGCGAAAACGCTTGACAAGCGGACACATGACCCAGGCACAGACGCGGAGGGAGGCTCGCCAAAGACAGGCCGACATGCAGGAAATCGCTTTTAGGCGCAAAGGGCACTTTCCTCCACACACACACACACACACACCACACACACAGTAGTATGACTAATGAATTTGTTTACCAATCTAGAAGAATTAATGATTATAAAAAATTGTGTTTATGTGTGTATGCAATTATTCCAAAATCAAAGTGAAGAAAATCCGTGTAGAATAGTATCAATAAAAATATACAACAATGAGGCTGGGCACAGTGGATCACTCATGTAATCGCTGCTCCCAGCACTTTGAGAGGCCAGTGTGGGCAGATCACCTGAGGTCAGGAATTCGATACCACCCTGGCCAACATGGTGAAGCCTGGTCTCTACTACAAATTCAAAAATTGGGCTGGATGTGGTGGTGCATGCCTGTGGTCCCAGCTACTCAGGAGGATGAGGCTGGAGAATTGCTTGAACCCGGAGTCAGAGGTTGCAGTGAGCCAAGACTTTACCACTGCACTCCAGCCTGCATGACACAGTGAGACTCCATCTCAAAATATATATATATTACCACACACACACACACACACCACATGTATATGCACATACAGGTATATATATGAATGAATTTAACAAAAGTGTAACATTTTTACAGAGAACACTGGAGAATATCATGAATGAAATTATATTTCATTGAAATAAATTGAAAGACATCCCAGATTTAGGGATCAGAACACTTAATATTGTCAAGGTAGTCGTCTCTTTGGAATTGATGTAGAGTCATTGTGACCCTATCAGTTTCAGCTGGCTTTATGACGGAAATTGACATGTGGATCCTAAAATATATACAGCTATGCAATGGAGTCAGAATCGCCAAAAGAAGTGAACAAAAAAGAAAAAAAAAAAACCTAGAAAGTTTGCTGGCGAATATCTCCCAGTTTTCCTAGACAGAGTTATTAGTCACGGGGTATAAAGTTTTGGTTATACAAGATGATAAACTCCTAGAGATCTACTGTACAACAGAGTACCTATTGTTGTAACACCATCGTTAAAAGTTTCCTAGGAGGGTGGAACTTATGTGCTGTCCAAATACACATACACAAAGATAGCAGGAGGAAGCTTTTGCAGGTGATACAGATGTTCATTGTCTGGACTGTGTTGAGAGTTTGAGGGGTGTATCCAAAGTCATCAAGTTGTATACATCCAATATATATGGGTTTTTGTATATCAGTCATAGTATAATAAAGTGGTTTTAAACAAAACCCTAGAAAGTAGGATGGTTCATGTCTTCCAATTTCAATACTTGCTAGGAAGCTGCAGTTATCAAGATTGTGATACTGACATAAGGATGGACCCACACTTATTCATGAAGTAGAATCAAGAGTCCAACATGTATGGTTCATTATTGATTGACAAGGGAGCCAAGTCAGGTCAATGGAGGAAAGAATAGTCATTTCAATAAATGATCCTGGAAGAAAAGGGTATCTCTATGCAAAAGAATGAAGTTAGTCTTTTTCCTTACATCATATGTAAACATTGACTCGAAATGAGTTAAAGACCTACTTGTAAGAAGTAAAGATCAATAACTTGTACAAGGAAATAGAGGAATAAATCTTCACACACACACACACACACACACACACACACACACACGCACACACACCAATCGCAAGAGAGAGGGCAAGAAACTCACAGAGACTGAGAGACAGAGAGAGAATCGAAAACGGGATACGCACAAACACATACACACACAGAGGGTCACACAGCAGTGGCCCAGAAACCAACACCCGCAGGCAGCCGCTGAGGCTACTGCGTTCGGCTCTCGACCGAGAACGACCCTCGGTGGAGAGATCAGCCCACGGGTCTGCAGGCCGACCCATCCTCGAGATCACAGGGGGGGCACGACTTCTGGGGAGACTCACCCGAACAGCGTCTGGGCGGGCCTGAGGCTGGGATGCGGCGCTGCTTCCCCTGGACCCCGCCTGTGCTTTCCACATCCTGGTCAGCCCTTTGCCAGGACTCCTGGCATCCGGAGACAGTCCTGTCGACCCCGTGGAGAGGTCAGGCTGGAGCCTCGGAGCCCCGCCACCCAAGCACTGCCACGGAGGGCTCCTGTTTGCCCGGCCTCAGGGCGTAGTTCCTATGACAACCGTGGGAACCACTGTGACGCCAGCACCCGCTCGCCGCGAGCACCCGCCCGCCACTCGCGCATGCGCAGTGGCTGGGCCGCCCCGCGCTCCGCTGCCAGCAGTCAGGCTGTGTCCCCTTTAAAGGACGGCGGCCGCTGGGCGCCAGGGGCTCTCCTGCTGCAGCCTTGGCAGCGGCTGCATCCGGGGTCCTGAAGGCGGCCGCGTGGGAGAGGCGACCGCGGGCGGCCTCCCACGATCCAACCCCCAGGAGTCCCGACTTGAGAATATCCTTGAGCCCATTGCCACCAGGGCAGGGGGAGCTTCCTGGCGCCTGCTGGGCTCATCTCATGACCCCCCATCGGATCCGATTCTGGACCCCTACGGGGGAGAATGGTTTGGCTCCGCACATCACATGGACTGAGGCAGGCAGGGCCTGGCTGCAGCCCAGAACGATCCCATGAGCCTCAAGGCGTGGAGTCAGCTGAAATGTCACTGCGCCGTGAGCCCTCTGCCTGCCTGCTTTCAAAGAGCGGTGACCTGCCGCGCTTCTCAAGGGCCCGGGGCTCCTTCAAGCTGATCCCGCTTTCCAGGACACCTGTCAACAGGTCCAGGGGCGAATCCGAGGTGGAGCCAAGGCGTGGCACTGGCGCACCCCGGAAGAGATGATGGAAGCATGTGTCACTGAGGGCACACGGGCCGATTGTCAAAGTAACAACGGTGTGCTGGCATGTGCCCTGTGGAAAAGGGGCACAGGTGACCTTTCAGGGAATGCCAGGGAAAATCAAAGAACGTCTGGGATCTAGCAGCGGGCCAAAAGTCTCATGGGGTCAGAGGGGGTCTCGTCCTCAGGAACGAGACTGGGTGTGCGGAGGAAATGCGACAGCACCTCTTCCAGAAGACAAGGACCTGTCTTTCAAAGGACGAGGGAGGCAGAGGGCTCAGAAGCCTCAGTGAACTTTCAGTTGACAGCACGCCTTGAGGCCCGTGGGATGATTGTGGGCTGCAGCGAGATCCTGCCTGCCTCAGTCGATGTGCTCAGCCCATCCATTCTCCCCCTTAGGGGTCCTGAAGCGGGTCTGAAGCGGAGTCCTGAGACCCCACCAGGCGCCCTGAAGCCCCCGCACCCCCGGACGAAATGGGTTCAAACCGAAGCAGGTTTGCAGAGAAAAACAACCAGGACAGGGATCACCAGGAAGTGTGCACCTGATGGACTGGGAAGTCATCCTTTTGGAAGACATCCAGCCAGACCAAGAAGCATCCAGGCCCCGGAAGAACATGGGGATACACAGCTAGAGGGAGGACGCAGCAGAGGCCAGAGCCCAGGTGGGGTACAGCACCGTGCCACCGGCACGGGCTTTAAGGGGAAGGGTGCCAAAAGGGTGGCTTGTGCAGTGAGGCCAGCGTTGCAGGGACTGGGATTGTGGCCATCTCCCATTCCCGGCTTCTTACAGCCTGTGTCTTGGTGTGGCTTGTTTTCTCAGAGAAGAGCCCGGAAAAGATACAAGCCTCTTCTGTGATGTGGGCCTGCTCCTCTCCTGCAGGACAACGAGCTCCCGTGCGGCTTTTGTCCGTGGCTGCAGTGTGTTCGTCTTGCTCAACGAAAAGAGGCGGCACGGGCTGGGGATGAGGTTGCAACTACTCCGGGAGCCAGGCATCTTCTCACGAGGTCGAGGCCTTCACAAACCCAAAGTGGAACCGCCGCAAAAACGCTTGACAAGCGGACACATGACCCAGGCACAGACGCGGAGGGAGGCTCGCCAAAGACAGGCCGACATGCAGGAAATCGCTTTTAGGCGCAAAGGGCACTTTCCTCCACACACACACACACACACACACACACACACACACACTATTATGACTAATAAATTTGTTTACCAATCTAGAAGAATTAATGATTATAAAAAATTGTGTTTATGTGTGTATGCAATTATTCCAAAATCAAAGTGAAGAAAATCCATGTAGAATAGTATCAATAAAAATATACAAAAATGAGGCTGGGCACAGTGGATCACTCATGTAATCGCTGCTCCCAGCACTTTGAGAGGCCAGTGTGGGCAGATCACCTGAGGTCAGGAATTCGATACCACCCTGGCCAACACGGTGAAGCCTGGTCTCTACTACAAATTCAAAAATTGGGCTGGATGTGGTGGTGCATGCCTGTGGTCCCAGCTACTCAGGAGGATGAGGCTGGAGAATTGCTTGAACCCGGAGTCAGAGGTTGCAGTGAGCCAAGACTTTACCACTGCACTCCAGCCTGCATGACACAGTGAGACTCCATCTCAAAATATATATATATATACACACACACACACACACACATGTATATGCACATACAGGTATATATATGAATGAATTTAACAAAAGTGTAACATTTTTACAGAGAACACTGGAGAATATCATGAATGAAATTATATTTCATTGAAATAAATTGAAAGACATCCCAGATTTATGGATCAGAACACTTAATATTGTCAAGGTAGTCGTCTCTTTGGAATTGATGTAGAGTCATTGTGACCCTATCAGTTTCAGCTGGCTTTATGACAGAAATTGACATGTGGATCCTAAAATATATACAGCTATGCAATGGAATCAGAATCGCCAGGGCTCTTTTCAGGGCTCTTCTCTGAGAAAAGAAGCCACACCACGACACAGGCTGAAAGAGGAAGCCGAGAATGGGAGAGGGCCACAATCCCGGTCAGTGGAACGCTGGCCCCACTGGACAAGCCACCCGTTTGGAACCCCTCCCCCTAAGCCCGTGGCGGTGGCACGGTGCTGTACCCCGCCTGGGCTCTGGCCTCTGCTCCGTCCTCTCTCTGGCTGTGTATCCCCTCTTTCTCCAGGGCACAGATGCTTCTCGGTCTGGCTGGATGTCTTCCAAAAGGATCACTTCCCAGTCCATCCGGGAGACTCTTCCTGGAGATCCCTTTCATGATTGCTTCGATTTGCAAACCTGCTTCGGTTTGAACCGATCTCCAGCGGGGCAGGGGGAACGTCAGGGCGCCTGCTGGGGTCTCAGGACTACACTTCAGATCCCACTCTGGACACCTACGCGTGAGAAAGCATGGGCTGAGCACATCTAGTGAGGCAGGCAGGCTCTCGTTGCAGCCCACAATCATCCCATGGGCCTCAAGGCATACTCTCCACTGAAAGTTCACTGACCCATCTCAGCCCTCTGCCTCCCTCCTCCTTTGAAAGACAAGTCCTTGTCTTCTGGGACAGGTGCTGTCACATATCTTCTGCACATCCAGTCTCACTTCTGAGAATGAGACTCCCCCCTGATCCAGCGGGGACTGACCCCCATGAAAAGTTCGGCCCGCTGCTAGATCCCTGGCGTTTTTTGACTTTCCCTCGCATTCATGGAAAGGTCACCTGTGCCCTCCTTCCACCGGGCACATGCCTGGACACCATTGTTTCTTCTTCAATCGCCCCGTGTGCCCTCAGTGACACACGTTCACACCATCTGCTATAGGGTCCTCCACTGCCACACATTGGCTCCACCTGGGAATCGCCCCCGGACCTGTTGACAGGTGTCCTGGAAAGCGGGATCAGGTTGAAGGAACCCCAGGCCCTTTAGATCATGGCAGGCCACTGCTCTTTCAAGGAGGGAGGCAGAGGGCACAGGGCTCAGTGAGCTTTCAGCTGACACCATGCCTTGAGGCCAGCAGGATCGTCCTGGACTGCCGCCAGGCCCTGCTTGCCTGAGGCGATGTGCTCAGCCCACCCATTCAAACACGGAGTTCGGAATCGGATCTGATGAGGGGTCCTGAGGTGACCCCAGCAGGAGCCCTGAAGCTCCCCCTCCCCCGGTAAAAATCGGCTCAAGGAGGTCCTGAAGACAGGACTCCCGGGGATCTTGGGTTTGGATCTGGGACGCCGCCAGCGGCCTCTCTCTGACGCAGCCCCCTATCGGACCCCGGATGCAGGCTGCTGCAGGAGAGCCGCTGGTACTCAGCAGACAACGTCCTTTAAAGGGGACGCAGCCTGACTGCCCGCAGCGGAGCGCGGGGTGGTCCAGCCAATCAACAACCGCGAGGCGCGACCGAGTGCTGGAGTCAGAGTGGTTCCCAGGGTTGTCACAGAAACCACGCCCTGAGGTCTGGCAAACAGGAGACCTCCGTGGCAGTGCTTGGGTGGCGGGGCTCCGAAGCTCCAGCCTGACCTCTCCACGGGGTCGACAGGACTGTCTCCGGATGCCAGGAGTCCTGGCAAAGGGCTGATCAGGATGTCGAAAGCACAGGCGGGGTCCGGGGGAAGCAGCGCCGCATCCCAGCCTCAGGCCCGCCCAAATGCTGTTCGGGTGAGTCTCCCCAGAAGTCGTGCCCCCCCCGTGATCTCGAGGATGGGTCGGCCTGCAGACCCGTGGGCTGATCTCTCCAGCGAGGGTCGTTCTCGGTCGAGAGCCGAACGCAGTAGCCTCAGCGGCTGCCTGCGGGTGTTGGTTTCTGGGCCACTGCTGTGTGACCCTCTGTGTGTGTATGTGTTTGTGCGTATCCGGTTTTCGATTCTCTCTCTGTCTCTCAGTCTCTGTGAGTTTCTTGCCCTCTCTCTTGCGATTGGTGTGTGGGCGTATGTGTGTGTGTGCGTGTGTGTGTGAAGATTTATTCCTCTATTTCCTTGTAAAAGTTATTTATCTTTACTTCTTACAAGTAGGTCTTTAACTCATTTTGAGTCAATGAGTTGGGAGGCCCGTCTCGGCCTCCCAAAGTGCTGGGATTACAGGCTTGAGCCACCGCGCCCGGCCTCAATCTTCTTTTTAATCAATTAGCACACTTGATACATTGAGCTTTTTAACACTTTATTATTTGTGTTGCGATTAGTTTTTCCCAAGGTAGCTATTTGTATTTGAGCTTTGTAGTTTCTTGACTTACAGAAGTTTTACATTTTGTTTTCAATATTTCTCTCAAGCAATCTTTTCCTACAGATATCAGAATTTCCTACAATATCAGAATATTTGCCTATAGTCTTCTGTTTTATGAAATTATTGAAATTTATGTATTTAATATGTTTCCTGTTTTAATTACAAAAGTAATAATTTATGTGAAATATTTGGAACATACAGATAAGGAGAACCATTGTTAACATTTTAGCATATTTTTATCTGGATAATTTCATATGCAAACATAGCTTTAAATATATATGTGTGTATATATATCCATACATTGTTTATATAATTTTTAGAAAAATACAATCAATTCAAACTTTGTTCACTTATTACTATACCATAAGCAAGTAATCACCCAATGTCAGCAAATATTTATAGCATCAGCTTTACTGGATATGTAGTGTCCCATCATTTGCATACACCATCATTTACCTAACCAGTTCTCATATTTGTAGATATTAAGAATTTCCAGTTTAAGAACATTATAAAAAATACAGGGATAAGATAATTACATGTGAATTAACATAATAATATTAGTAAAATTTTATATTGCACAACTATTTGCCAGGCACGATTCCAAGTGCTTTATGCATTTTAAGCCATTTTAACCCTCACAAAAATGCATAAAGTGCTATTCCCTCCATTTCCCAGAAGGGAAACTGAGGCACGGAGTGATTTGATCACTGAGTTAGTAACAGGCAGGGCCAGGATTTGAACCGGTGGCCTTATCACCGCCTACTCTCTCAGTAGACGACTATTATCCAGCTGGTCTTTAAAATTAGGATGTAAATGTTCATAAGGAGCCGAGGTTCTCAAAGTCAGGTCTGGACACCACCTGGGGACTTGTTAGAAATACATATCAACTGAGCCAGAAACCCCACAGTGGGGCCCTGCAGTCTGCTTTGTAACACACTCTCCAGTGGTTCTGGTGCATGCTCAGGTTTGAGGAAGAGAACGTGGTAGGAAGAGCCTCACCAAGGAAGCCAGAAAAGCTGCCGACTTCGCTGTACTTCAAGACTATTGTTGGAGGGTTTGTGTCTAAACCCAGGCGGATATGTTTTCTCATCTAGAGAACGGGGACACGGATCGCCATGAGGGATGACAGGCAGTAGACTAGACGACTTCTACCATTCATTCAAGCTCTACATTTCTATGACTCTAAGGCCATGAAAACATCATATATGATAAAGTTAAAAGTAATTGTTAAAATTGTGCAAAACTGGTTTTATTGGGGTAGGAGAGGAAATTGGAAAGAAGTATAAAAAAGAGTGGGTATTGTAAAATTCCATTTGTGATGTTTTGAAGCTAATTTTATAAAGAATACACTTTTAAAAATGTTGTCGTTAAACAGCACACTAACCACATTCTGATTTCTTTAGGTCTCTGAATTAAGACAACAGCTTCGAATTCGGGGCCTGCCTGTGTCAGGCACCAAAACGGCCCTCAGGGACCGGCTTCGACCCTTCCAGGACTGCTCTGGCAACCCAGGGCCGAACTTTGGGGATATAACGACTGTCACTTTTCCTGTCACACCCAACACTCTGCCCAATTACCAGACTTCTTCCACCAGTGCCCTCTCTAATGGTTTCTACCACTTTGGCAGCACCAGCTCCAGACCCCGATCTCTCCAGCCTCCTCTGACCTGTTGTGGCCGGCCGGCCCCAGCCAGACACCTTCAATGATGCCTCCCCTTCCTTCGGCCTGCACCTGTCCCCAGTCCACGTGTGCACGGAGGAGTCTCATGAGCAGCCTGAATGGGGGCTCTGTTCCTTCTGAGCTGGGTGGGCTGGACTCTGAGAAGGACAAGATGCTGGTGGAGAAGCAGAAGGTGATCGATGAACTCACCTGGAAACTCCAGCAAGAGCAGAGGCAGGTGAGGAGCTGAGGATGCATTTTCAGAAGCAGAAAAGGAATAACTGTTCAGAGAGGAAGCCACTGCCTTTCCTGGCTGCCTCCATCAAAGTCAGCCTGCAGTTAAGTTTTGTTTGGCTTAAAGAATATTTAAAATAACAGGAGATGGTATGCAAAGTGGGCTTTCTCATTTCTAAAAAGTTAGAGGATCTGGCAATCCAGGAGCCACATTGCTGCAAGACAATTGCCTAAAGCAAGGCTCTTCTGCTACGTTGAGCCACAACTATGCTCTGCTCTCTGCTCTTTTTCTTATTCTATATTCAGTTCATTTCAATTACCTGCCAGACACTTAGGCTTCTGGTACTTTCTGAACTGATAAATGACTCATTTTTTGGTCAGTGCTCCCATCCATATTGATTAGTGATACCTGTGTTTATTGAGTCTGGGCTCTCAGAGTAGTGAGATGGATATATGCCTTTGTTCTCCCGATTCCTCTCCCCTGGTTTCTGTAAACATCAGCTGATTCTTCAGTTCAAAAGAAGAGGGCCAGGCAAAGTGGACGTCCAGAAATAAGACTCTACTGAGATGAGCCAGAGAGGAGGGGACATACCCTACAAGTGTCTACAGCTTCCTCAAGCTACTGCAATGAAGAACCAGCAAAATACGAGCCAAGTTCTTGGACCACATTGCAGAAACCAAGCAAGAGGTAGATTCAGGTCACTTCAAAGTAAGAGCCTAAAAAGACATTTTCTATATACTAAGATGTCCTGCTCCTGGGATGAAAACCTGTCAAATAATAGAACTGACTCTAAAATACTCTGTGCTAGGAAGCATTCTGCCTTCTTTTTCCTTTATCCTGTTGTAGTAGACTGTTTCATTCAGCAGTTTATCTGCCTAAAATTAATACTAAAGCTGAATCAAATATGGTTAAAAAGCCATTAGGGCCGGGCGCGGTGGCTCAAGCCTGTAATCCCAGCACTTTGGGAGGCCGAGACGGGCGGATCACGAGGTCAGGAGATCGAGACCATCCTGGCTAACCCGGTGAAACCCCGTCTCTACTAAAAATACAAAAAACTAGACAGGCGAGGTGGTGGGCACCTGTAGTCCCAGCTACTCGGGAGGCCGAGGCAGGAGAATGGCGTAAACCCGGGAGGCGGAGCTTGCAGTGAGCTGAAATCTGGCCACTGCACTCCAGCCTGGGTGACAGAGCAAGACTCCGTCTCAAAAAAAAAAAAAAAAAAAGCCATTAGGCAATAGACCCATAGTCATTGCAGCATGATTCACCGTAGTCCAAAGGTAGACACAACCCAAATGTCCATTGACAAATGAATGGATAAACAACATGTGTTATATCTATACAATGGAATTTTATTCAGTCTTTAAAAAAAAGAAATTCTGGCCGGGCGCGGTGGCTCAAGCCTGTAGTCCCAGCACTTTGGGAGGCCGAGACGGGCGGATCACGAGGTCAGGAGATCGAGACCATCCTGGCTAACATGGTGAAACCCCGTCTCTACTAAAAAATACAAAAGAAACTAGCCGGGCGAGGTGGCGGGGCCTGTAGTCCCAGCTACTCGGGAGGCTGAGGCAGGAGAATGGCGTAAACGCGGGAGGCGGAGCTTACAGTGAGCTGAGATCCGGCCATTGCACTCCAGCCTGGGAGACAGAGCGTCAGACTCCGTCTCAAAAAAAAAAAAATTCTGACACATGTCACAACATAGATCAACCTTGAGGACATTCTTCTTAGAGAAATAAGCTAGTTGCAAAAGAACAAACACTGTCTGATTCACTCATATGAGGGACTTAGAATAGTCAAATTCGCAAAGGCAGAAAGGAAAATGGTGGTTGCCAGGGGCTAAAGGATGGGGCGTGGGAAATTACGGTTTAATGAGTACACAGTTTTAATCTTGCAGGATGAAAAGAATTCTGAAGACAGATGGTGTTCATGGTCACACAACAGTGTGAATGTACCTAATTCTCCTTAACTGTACACTTAAAAATGGTTGATAGTAAATTTAAAGTTATGTGTATTTTACCACAATTAGAAAAAAAAAAAAAAACTTTAACCAAACCTAGTTCAAAATCCTGCAGTGCTGCTTGTAATGATTTCCTGCGGAGATAACCACCTTCTAAATTGTCTGTCCTCCTTTGGTTAATCTGTAATAGCAGGCCGGGCGCGGTGGTTCACGCCTGTAATCCTAGCACTTTGGGAGGCCGAGACGGGCGGATCACGAGGTCAGGAGATTGAGACCATCCTGGCTAACACGGTGAAACCCTGTCTTTACTAAAAAAAAAAAAAAAAATACAAAAAACTAGCCGGGCGAGGTGGTGGGCACCTGTAGTCCCAGCTACTCTGGAGGCTGAGGCAGGAGAATGGCGTGAACCCGGGAGGCGGAGCTTGCAGTGAGCTGAGATCTGGCCACTGCTCTCTAGCCTGGGCGACAGAGCGAGACTCCGTCTCAAAAAAAAAAAAAAAAAAAAAAATCTGTAATAGCAAATGACCCGGAGTCAGCAGATGGATGAACTCCCGGACGTGCTTATTGAAAGTGGAGGTAAGGGGGGCGGAGCAAGATGGCCGAATAGGAGCAGCTCCAGTCTCCAACTCCCAGCGCGAGCGACACAGAAGACCGGTGATTTCTGCGTTTTCAACTGAGGTACTGGGGTCATCTCGCTAGGGAGTGCCGGACAATCGGTGCTGGTCAGCTGCTGCAGCCTGACCAGCGTGAGCTGAAGCAGGGCGAGGCATCGCCTCACCTGGAAGCGCAAGGGGAAAGGAATCCCTTTTTCCTAGCCAGGGGAACTGAGACACACAACACCTGGAAAATCGGGTAACTCCCACCCCAATACTGCGCTTTAAGGAAACAGGCACACCAGGAGAATATATCCCACACCTGGCCGGGAGGGTCCCACGCCCACGGAGCCTCCCTCACTGCTAACACAGCCGTCTGCGGCGATCTATCCGCAAGGCAGCAGCGAGGCTGGGGGAGGGGCGCCCGCCATTGCTGAGGCTTAAGTAGGTAAACAAAGCCGCTGGGAAGCTCGAAATGGGTGGAGCTCACAGCAGCTCAAGGAAGCCTGCCTGTCTCTGTAGACTCTACCTCTGCGGACAGCGCACAGCTGCAGCCCATTAGGGGAAAGAGCGGGGGCGGTGCAGACGCGAACGACTCTGTCTGACAGGTTTGGGGAGAGCCGTGGATCTCCTAACGCGGAGGTTGAGATCCGAGAACGGACAGACTGCCTGCTCAGGTGGGTCCCTGACCCCTGAGTAGCCTAGCTGGGAGACATCCCCCACTAGGGGCAGTCTGACACCCCACACCTCACAGGGTGGCGTCACCCCTGAGAGGAAACTTCCAAAGAAAGAATCAGACAGGTACACTCGCTGTTCAGGAATATTCTATCTTCGGCAACCTCTGCTGCTGATACCCAGGCAAACAGGGTCTGGAGTGGACCTCAAGCAATCTCCAACAGACCAACAGACAGTCCTTCTGACTGTCAGATGGAAAACTATCAAACAGGAAGGACACCTATACCAAAACCCCATCCGTACGTCACCATCATCAAAGACCAGAGACAGATAAAACCACAAAGATGGGGAAGAAGCAGGGCAGAAAAGCTGGAAATTCAAAAAATAAGAGCGCATCTCCCCCTGCAAAGGAGCGCAGCCCATCGCCAGCAACGGCAAAGCTGGTCAGAGAATGACTTAGACGAGATGAGAGAAGAAGGCTTCACTCCATCAAACCTCTCAGAGCTAAAGGAGGAATTACGTACCCAGCGCAAAGAAACTAAAAATCTTGAAAAAAAAGTGGAAGAATTGACAGCTAGATTAATTAATGCAGAGAAGATCATAAACGAAATGACAGAGATGAAAACCATGACACGAGAAATACGTGACAAATGCACAAGCTTCAGTAACCGACTCGATCAACTGGAAGAAAGAGTATCAGCGATTGAGGATCAAATGAATGAAATGAAGCGAGAAGAGAAACCAAAAGAAAAAGAAGAAAAAGAAATGAACAAAGCCTGCAAGAAGTATGGGATTATGTAAAAAGACCAAATCTACGTCTGATTGGGGTGCCTGAAAGTGAGGGGGAAAATGGAACCAAGTTGGAAAACACTCTTCAGGATATCATCCAGGAGAACTTCCCCAACCTAGTAGGGCAGGCCAACATTCAAATTCAGGAAATACAGAGAACGCCACAAAGATACTCCTCCAGAAGAGCAACTCCAAGACACATAATTGCCAGATTCACCAAAGTTGAAATGAAGGAAAAAATCTTAAGGGCAGCCAGAGAGAAAGGTCGGGTTACCCACAAAGGGAAGCCCATCAGAATAACAGCAGACCTCTCGGCAGAAACTCTACAAGCCAGAAGAGAGTGGGGGCCAATATTCAACGTTCTTAAAGAAAAGAATTTTCAACCCAGAATTTCATATCCAGCCAAACTAAGCTTCATCAGTGAAGGAGAAATAAAATCCTTTACAGATAAGCAAATGCTTAGAGATTTTGTCACCACCAGGCCTGCCTTACAAGAGACCCTGAAGGAAGCCCTAAACATGGAAAGGAACAACCGGTACCAGCCATTGCAAAAACATGCCAAAATGTAAAGACCATCGAGGCTAGGAAGAAACTGCATCAACTAACGAGCAAAATAACCAGTTAATATCATAATGACAGGATCAAGTTCACACATAACAATATTAACTTAAATGTCAATGGACTAAATGCTCCAATTAAAAGACACAGACTGGCAAACTGGATCAAGAGTCAAGACCCATCAGTCTGCTGTATTCAGGAGACCCATCTCACATGCAGAGTCATACATAGGCTCAAAATAAAGGGATGGAGGAAGATCTACCAAGCAAATGGAGAACAAAAAAAAGCAGGGGTTGCAATCCTAGTCTCTGATAAAACAGACTTGAAACCATCAAAGATCAAAAGAGACAAAGAAGGCCATTACATCATGGTAAAGGGATCAATTCAACAGGAAGAGCTAACTCTCCTAAATATATATGCACCCAATACAGGAGCACCCAGATTCATCAAGCAAGTCCTTAGAGACCTACAAAGAGACTTAGACTCCCATACAATAATAATGGGAGACTTCAACACTCCACTGTCAACATTAGACAGATCAACGAGACAGAAAGTTAACAAGGATATCCAGGAATTGAACTCATCTCTGCACCAAGCAGACCTAATAGACATCTATAGAACTCTCCACCCCAAATCAACAGAATATACATTCTTCTCAGCACCACATCGCACTTATTCCAAAATTGACCACATAATTGGAAGTAAAGCACTCCTCAGCAAATGTACAAGAACAGAAATTATAACAAACTGTCTCTCAGACCACAGTGCAATCAAACTAGAACTCAGGACTAAGAAACTCAATCCAAACCGCTCAACTACATGGAAACTGAACAACCTGCTCCTGAAAGACTACTGGGTACATAATGAAATGAAAGCAGAAATAAAGATGTTCTTTGAAACCAATGAGAACAAAGATACAACATACCAGAATCTCTGGGACACATTTAAAGCAGTGTGTAGAGGGAAATTTATAGCACTAAATGCCCACAAGAGAAAGCAGGAGAGATCTAAAATTGACACTCTAACATCACAATTAAAAGAACTAGAGAGGCAAGAGCAAACACATTCAAAAGCTAGCAGAAGGCAAGAAATAACTAAGATCAGAGCAGAACTGAAGGAGATAGAGACACAAAAAACCCTCCAAAAAATCAATGAATCCAGGAGTTGGTTTTTTGAAAAGATCAACAAATTGACAGACCGCTAGCTAGACTAATAAAGAAGAAAAGAGAGAGGAATCAAATAGACGCAATAAAAAATGATAAAGGGGATATCACCACCGACCCCACAGAAATACAAACTACCATCAGAGAATACTATAAACACCTCTACGCAAATCAACTAGAAAATCTAGAAGAAATGGATAATTTCCTGGACACTTACACTCTCCCAAGACTAAACCAGGAAGAAGTTGAATCCCTGAATAGACCAATAACAGGCTCTGAAATTGAGGCAACAATTAATAGCCTACCACCAAAAAAAGTCCAGGACCAGATGGATTCACAGCTGAATTCTACCAGAGGTACAAGGTGGAGCTGGTACCATTCCTTCTGAAACTATTTCAATCAATAGAAAAAGAGGGAATCTCCCTAACTCTTTTTATGAGGCCAACATCATCCTGATACCAAAGCCTGGCAGAGACACAACAAAAGAGAGAATTTTAGACCAATATCCCTGATGAACATCGATGCAAAAATCCTCAATAAAATACTGGCAAACCGGATTCAGCAGCACATCAAAAAGCTTATCCACCATGATCAAGTGGGCTTCATCCCTGGGATGCAAGGCTGGTTCAACATTCGCAAATCAATAAACGTAATCCAGCATATAAACAGAACCAAAGACAAGAACCACATGATTATCTCAATAGATGCAGAAAAGGCTTTTGACAAAATTCAACAGCCCTTTATGCTAAAAACGCTCAATAAATTTGGTATTGATGGAACGTACCTCAAAATAATAAGAGCTATTTATGACAAACCCACAGCTAATATCATACTGAATGGGCAAAAACTGGAAAAATTCCCTTTGAAAACTGGCACAAGACAGGGATGCCCTCTCTCACCACTCCTATTCAACATAGTGTTGGAAGTTCTGGCTAGGGCAATCAGGCAAGAGAAAGAAATCAAGGGTATCCAGTTAGGAAAAGAAGAAGTCAAATTGTCCCTGTTTGCAGATGACATGATTGTATATTTAGAAAACCCCATCGTCTCAGCCCAAAATCTGCTTAAGCTGATAAGCAACTTCAGCAAAGTCTCAGGATACAAAATTAATGTGCAAAAATCACAAGCATTCTTATACACCAGTAACAGACAAGCAGAGAGCCAAATCAGGAATCAACTTCCATTCACAATTGCTTCAAAGAGAATCAAATACCTAGGAATCCAGCTTACAAGGGATGTCAAGGACCTCTTCAAGGAGAACTACAAACCACTGCTCAGTGAAATCAAAGAGGACACAACAAATGGAAGAACATACCATGCTCATGGATAGGAAGAATCAATATCGTGAAAATGGCCATACTGCCCAAGGTGATTTATAGATTCAATGCCATCCCCATCAAGCTACCAATGACTTTCTTCACAGAATTGGAAAAAACGGCTTTAAAGTTCATATGGAACCAAAAAAGAGCCCGCATTGCCAAGACAATCCTAAGTCAAAAGGACAAAGCTGGAGGCGTCACGCTACCTGACTTCAAATTATACTACAAGGCTACAGTAACCAAAACAGCATGGTACTGGTACCACAACAGAGATATAGACCAATGGAACAGAACAGAGTCCTCAGAAATAATACCACACATCTACAGCCATCTGATCTTTGACAAACCTGAGAGAAACAAGAAATGGGGAAAGGATTCCCTATTTAATAAATGGTGCTGGGAAAATTGGCTAGCCATAAGTAGAAAGCTGAAACTGGATCCTTTCCTTACCCCTTATACGAAAATTAATTCAAGATGGATTAGAGACTTAAATGTTAGACCTAATACCATAAAAACCCTAGAAGAAAATCTAGGTAGTACCATTCAGGACATAGGCATGGGCAAGGACTTCATGTCTAAAACACCAAAAGCAACGGCAGCAAAAGCCAAAATTGACACATGGGATCTAATTAAACTAAAGAGCTTTTGCACAGCCAAAGAAACTACCATCAGAGTGAACAGGCAACCTACAGAATGGGAAAAATTTTTGCAACCTACTCATCTGACAAAGGGCTAATATCCAGAATCTACCAAGAACTCAAACAAATATACAAGAAAAAAGCAAACAACCCCATCAAAAAGTGGGGAAAGGATATGAACAGACATTTCTCAAAAGAAGACATCCATACAGCCAACAGACACATGAAAAAATGCTCATCATCACTGGCCATCAGAGAAATGCAAATCAAAACCACAATGAGATACCATCTCACACCAGTTAGAATGGCAATCATTAAGAAGTCAGGAACAACAGGTGTTGGAGAGGATGTGGAGAAACAGGAACACTTTTACACTGTTGGTGGGATTGTAAACTAGTTCAACCATTATGGAAAACAGTATGGCGATTCCTCAAGGATCTAGAACTAGATGTACCATATGACCCAGCCATCCCACTACTGGGTATATACCCAAAGGATTATAAATTACTCTACTACAAAGACACATGCACACGTATGTTTATTGCGGCACTATTCACAATAGCAAAGACTTGGAATCAACCCAAATGTCCGTCTGTGACAGACTGGATTAAGAAAATGTGGCACATATACACCATGGAATACTATGCAGCCATCAAAAAGGATGAGTTTGCATCCTTTGTAGGGACATGGATGCAGCTGGAAACCATCATTCTTAGCAAACTATCACAAGAAGAGAAACCAAACACCGCATGTTCTCACTCATAGGTGGGAACTGAACAATGAGATCACTTGGACTCGGGAAGGGGAACATCACACACTGGGGCCTATCATGGGGAGGGGGGAGGAGGGAGGGATTGCATTGGGGAGTTATACATGATATAAACGTCATGCACATGTACCCTAGAACTTAAAGTATAATAAAAAAAATAAAAAAAATAAAAAATAAAAAAAAAAAAAAATAAAAAAGAAAGTGGAGGTAAGATGGCCCGTGTCCTGTCCATTAGGGCATTCTGAGACTGCTTGAACTCTTTTTTTTTTTTTTTTTTTTTGAGGCGGAGTCTCGCTTTGTCGCCCGGACTGGAGTGCAGTGGCCGGATCTCAGCTCACTGCAAGCTCCACCTCCCGGGTTTACGCCATTCTCCTGCCTCAGCCTCCCAAGTAGCTGGGACTACAGGCGCCCGCCACCTCGCCCGGCTAGTTTTTGTATTTTTAGTAGAGACGGGGTTTCACCATGCTAGCCAGGATGGTCTCGATCTCCTGACCTCGTGATCCGCCCGTCTCGGCCTCCCAAAGGGCTGGGATTACAGGCTTGAGCCACCGCGCCCGGCCAACACTTAAGGAACGAACTCTCGGTAGCAAGATCAGATGCACACTGTGAGTCGGATGTACCAGGCAGTCCTCAGGGAGAGTCATTTCCTTTGAGCTTCTCGCACATTTTTACAGCTGATAAAAGAAAGCATAGTGGGTGATTCCTCACTGTCTTTGTCCTAGGAGCATTTTTCAGAATCATTTTAATAGTTTTCATGTCTCAGCCTAATTCTTGTTTCCTTAAGTGTTTTCTCTTGCTGCACTACTTCTTTCTATGTTCTAATCTCAATGTGCATGCCTTCTCAATTATGAGAAAAGAAAAAAGCAGATAATGAACGTTTTGTGCCACCAACTCAAAGTGAAATTCAATTAGTAACCTTCCACTGGATGGTTCATTCAGGCTTAAATGTTATTCATGCTAGCAATAAAACATAATCAACATGTGCTTTTTGTCACCTTTTAATTTGTTCATTTATTTACTTCAAAAATTACAGAGTGTGTACCTAGAATTTCAAACCACACAAATGAATAAGATGACCTGAGGAGGATGTGTAGAAAAAAAGAAAAGAACTCAGGGAAGAATTTTTGGGCCAAAAACATTTAAAATTTCAGAGATGGAGGTAGCAAAGGACTCAGAGAAGGGGTAGCTAGGCATTGTGCTAGTCTCAGTGCTGCATCAGACGAAGTCCTGATGTCTACAGAGTGTACAGTCTGGTAAGGGAAACAGACAACAAGCAAGTGAACACACCTTTCCTCCACTGTAACAAGAGGGAAGAAGAAAGAGATGGGTACAAACATATGTGTGTATATGAGTTCTGTGATGGAAAAATGAGAAGAGTTCATATCTGATGCCTGTATTTTTATACAGACAAACACACACAAACATATACATATGCATACACACACACACACACACACACACACACACACACATATATATATTTTTGAGATAGAATCTCACTCTGTCACCAGGCTGAAGTGCAGTGGTGCAATCTCGGCTCACTGCAACCTCCCCCTCCCAGGATCAAGCAGTTCTCCTGCCTCAGCCTCCCAAGTACCTGGAACTACAGGTGTGCGCCACCATGCCCAGCTAATTTTTCGTATACTTATTAGAGATGGGGTTTCACCATGTTGGCAGGATGGTCTCGATCTCCTGACCTCATGATCCGCCCACCTTGGCCTCCCAAAGTGCTGGGACTACAAGCGTGAACCATCGCACCTGGCTTGCTCTTGTATATCTTTAATGAAATATGTGGCAAGGCTAGAAACGCATGAGGATGTAGAAGGGGAGTGTGGAAGATTCAGGTGAAGAGGAGCACTTATGACTTAATTATGAATGAATTGAGTTTTCTGGAGAAACACAGCAGGGTTGTTTTGCAGTCTTAAATGCCAGCGGTAGGTCTGACATCAGAAATCTAAAGTGAAACCAAGTCAGCTTAGTTGTTTAATTTTTCTGTTGCAGTGTTCTGCTGATCCAGAGCATGCTCAGCGAAGGCAGACGATCAGGTTCATCCAGAGGTAGGGTTCTGCCAAAACTACAGGCTGGACAAGGAAAGAAGTGAAGACCAGAGGGACTGGTGGACAGTGATAACGTAGTAGAGTCTATGGATTGGCGTGACTGTAAATGGTTGAGAAATTATTGTTACCGGGTACTTAATAAATGGCTTGGAGGGTTTGGAGCGGATGGACAGCGAGTAGAAAACATAGCTTGAAAGTGAACTTTCAGAGGGATGCAGTATTTGGAGATGGCACAATCCAAGATATGTCTGACAGGGTGGGAAAGAGGGAATCACTGGAGTTGAGAGCAGGTCGGGAGCTGAGAGGCCACCATGAATGCTGTGATTTCCAAGGATGCTCAGGTTACAGAATGAGAAGGGCTGAAGTGGGGGAAAGGCAATGGAGTAGGAAGTAGAGTTTTCAGTGAATGAGGAGGAGTGACCAGAAGGCTAGGGGTGAGGCATTGGTGTCACCCTCAAAACCCAAAATTGCTGAGTTGTCATCAGAAGGAGGGGGGGTAGCAATCAGAAAGTGGCAATGGTGTGGCACCTGGTCCCTCATCTTCAGGCCCTCACTGAGGGTGTCGGGATGGACTCAGTGTCCTCAAGGGACCATCAGGGGTCAGAGGAGTAGGCACAGGAACCTTCAGGGAAGAGAGTTTAAGAATCGCAGAGTAGAATTCCCAACAGGAAAGGGTTTGGGAAAAACCAGAGGGACGATGAATTGGAGATTGACAGAGCAGCTTAGAGATGAGATTGGGTGATAAGCGGTGACCAGGGAAGCATGGCCGTCTTCCGTATCTAAGTGTAACTCACTCATATTGCATGGCATGCTCAATTTGAAGTGATTTAACAAGTCACATCGTGTATTGCCCACAGAAATGCCAGACGCTAGAGAGGATCACTCATGTCTTCAAAAAGTTCCAAAGATACTCAGATCTTCCCAAAGCCCAACTGCTGTCCTCCCCAAGCCCTCGGCTTCCTTTGAACAAGCCTCTTCAGGCAGCCAGATCCCCTTTGATCCCTGTGCCACCGACAGTGATGAACATCTTGAAGTCTTAGTAAATTCCCAGAGCCCCCTAGGAAAGGTGAGTGATGTCACCCTTCTAAAAATTGGGAGCGAAGAACCTCATTTTGATGGGATAATGGATGGATTCTTTGGGAAGGCTGCAGAAGACCTCTTCAATGCATATGAAATCTTGCCATGCCCCCTCTCTCCGATGCAGACACAGTTTTCGCCCTCTTCTGTGGACAGCAGTGGGCTGCAGTTAAGCTTCACTGATTCTCCTTGGGAAACCATAGAGTGGCTGGACCTCGCTCCGCCAAGTTCCACACCAGGCTTTAGCGCCCTCAGCACCAGCAGTCCCAGCATCTTCGACATCGATTTCCTGGATGTCACTGATCTCAATTTGAGTTCTTCCATGGACTTTCACTTACAGCAGTGGTAGAATGCCCGATGCACCAGCGCTACGGAAGACCAATAGGAGTTCCATGGGGAAAAGCACACAGCCATACGTACTTTACTGTCCAAAAATAGAAGAAGAAGAAGAAGAGAATTAAAGAGAAGCAATGGAGACTTCTGTGCCAATCAACAAGAACAAATAGAAGACATTTTAAGAGATACATTTACTGTAATATTTACCAACATTCAGTACCTGTTAATGATTTCAACATGCATTCAGAAATGTGCTTTCTCAGATTAAGGATGCCAAAAAAGATATTTCACTGCCTTTTCAAAGGCCAGTATATTTTCTAGTCCATTATTTTTCTCAGGCATTGTTGGGGCATAAGCTCACACTGCAAGCTTTTCTCATTAATTCACTAGAGATAACGTGGAAAGGAAACACAGTCTTTTGGGAGCACAGGGAAGCCAGCCCTCCAAGGTTATGGAAGACATACCTGCGATGGAAGCTGTTGCCCAATGTCTCCATTACTCTCTTTCAAAAGAGAAGCCAGACCCAGCGTCAAATCAAAAGTTCTTGAGACAGAGGGACAAAACCAATCTTTTTTTAGGGAAGCTAAATCAACTCAATGTCCCTCTACCACAAAAATGCCCCATTGGAGTGGTTCTGAACCTGTACCCAGGACTCAGTGTGGTCACTAATAACAGTTAACCTGAACTGAGTCCACAGAACTCCACCCAGAAATTTCTTCTTTTTTAACCAGTGGCCCAATCATTCCCACCATATCTCTGCTGATAAGTATGTGTCCTAGATGAGAACACTGAAGGATGCAGACCTTCTTCCCTGAAGGAGATGCCACAAACTCCCCAACACAGCCAGCCCCCTTTAGTTCCAAAGACTCGAGATGACCACATTGGTAGAAACATATCTCGAGGCACAGGAAGGAAGCCGTACCAGGGATAATTCAGACCGGACTAGAGAATAACATCATTTCACATACCCTGGAATCAACACCCTGGGTTCCTATAACAGGACTATTACTTATGGGAGTCCAACTTCTCCTTTTGTTTTGCTATTATCACTTTATCTTTCTCTCACTCCACTTTTCCCTCAAGGTACCAATCCTTTCCTGTTCCTCATTGGGCCATCTTTCTTTTTCTGCCCCAACATTGGGAGGGGAGGACTTCTCAGCTCTAACAAGCTGCCATACTCCTAAGAAAGCCATTTTTGAAAAATGTAACAATCCAGGTTCTTCTGGAGAACTCATTCTCCACACGCACAATTTGCTGCAAAAGGAAGTCGCAAGAATTTCTTGAGGAAGAAACTGGCGACTTGGTTCATCAGTCACAATGTTCCTTCTATTCTCATTCAGTTTTCAAGAAAGTATTGGTTTGTGTTGCTCTGGGGAAATTGGAAATCATTACATTGTAAAGACAAATACGGATGATATTTACAGGAGAGAATTTCAGATCTGGATTTTTGAAAGGAAACAGAATTGCACATTGAAAACAATGGAAGTAAAAAGACAATGGTCTAATGTGCATTCCTCATTACCTCTTGTGGCTTTGGCTGGGAGTTGGAAAAAACTAAAATTTCAGGACAATCTCTGTAAGGCTCACTGTAGCTCCAGTTCACCATTTTATATTGTTGCATGCTGTAGAAAGGAGCTATTGCTGTTGTTTTGTTTTTTTTTTTATTTAAATCACTAAGGCACTGTTTATATCTTTTGTAAAAAAAAAAAAAGTTGTTCACTGTGCACTTATAGAAAAAATAATCAAAAATGTTGTGATTTTAGAAGCTCTCTTTTTGATAAACCAAAGATTTAGAAGTCATTCCATTGTTAACTTGTAAAAAATGTGTGAACACAGAGAGGTTTTGGTGATTGCTACTCTGAAAGCTGCCAGATCTTATTCTGTGGGTGGGATGTGAATGGGCGAATACACACACACACATAAATACACATGTATGTATGATAGATATATACATATGTGTATGTTATATCTGTGTGCGCGTGTATCTTCAAAAGCAGCATTACTGACTTCTACATCAAAAGCCTTTAACCCTTAATCTGATGTGAATGATACCTGGCCTTTTCACTATGAATTTCTGATTAATCAACCAGACTACACGTTGCCTCTCTGTGTATGACTAACGGCTCCAACCCGATGACTCACAGCTACTTGCTTATCGTGAACAAGCTCATCTTGGCAGTGAATATGGATGTGAAAAGACAGAACAGCTTCACCATTAGTAGCTGGAAATGGTATCACAGTCTCTTGTAGAAGAATACGAAAGAAACATGAAAATCATTTTACATTCCTTTATCTGCATTGTGTTTTAAAAGATCCACATGATACATTTTTTTATTTTGCTTTTATGTCAGTCATCAGAACCAACAAAATCCAGAAGAAAAAATCGCCAGTGTTTCCTTCAAAGATGAAGCTACTGGGGAAGAAAACCTTATTAATATACTCCACACATTTGTTCATTCCTCAGCTGTTGATGTTGTCTTGGGGTCTTGACAAAGCTTGCTGGTCAGTGCACTTTTCAGGTGTCATGTTTTGCTGTTTGCATGTTCTTTTTCTTCCCCTTACTTCCTTTGGAAAACAAATTCACACAGTGCCCCTACTCTGAGACCTGGGACTGAGCGTTAATTATATTTTTCCTTTGGGTATTTCTATCTGAGAGACTAGACCTAGTTAGGAGGCCTCTGTACTTCTCCAGATTGTGCTTTTTTATGGGGATCTTTTAGGCTATGACCCAGGACTGATAGATACGCCTGATGGTAGACAAAAGATAAAATGTTCCTATATCCCAATGCAAACCAACACAGTTAAAAGAGCAGATCTCTGGATAACTGCTCTCAACCTCCTTCCACAGTCTCCACAAACCACATTCACCCTCTCTCTTCATAGCTCAGATGTGAAAATTGAGGGAGAAAACTGGAGATAATTGGGAGAAAATTGATGAAGTTGGCTGCTTCCAGTACATCAGATAATCCATGAATTTGTCTCCCATTGAGAATTTTATTTTAAATTCTTTTAAACTCTTAGTTGTGTCTTTTGTGATGACAAATCAGGGACGACTAAAAGATGTACAGAGACTTACGAAGATGGTCACACTCAAGTTCCCTAATGCTCTTACAACCTGAAGATGTCTATGTGCAGTTTTCTTAAAACCTCTGAAACCCCTTGGTGATGAAGACTTGAAGACATTTGCAGCTATCTGCTGCAGTCTAGTAGATTCATACTTACCTAAAGAAGTCAAAAAACTTATTCGTGCAAGTGCTTGCAGCAAGCCAGTGCTTATTAGTCATGACCCTGCTTCTAACAACATTAATGAGACAACGCATATTCTATTATAAGGGAGAAAGAGGGAGGAATAGAGGGATGGGGAGGGAGGAAGGAGAGGGAGGGAGAAAGGAAAGGAAGACAGGAGATGGGAAGGGGGACAAAGAGAGAAGGAAGGAGAAGGGAAGGAAGGAAAGAAGAGAGGAAAGAAGGAAGGGAAGAAAAAAAGGGCCAAACTTTCTGATCTATGAACTTCTCAGTTCAGCTAAGATGTAACACTATGAGAAGTAAATCAGAATTTTTTTTTAAGGAGAAGTCATTCTTAGCACTGCTATAATTGTACCAGTAATTGAGGAAACTGAGACAACATTCACCTGAACAATCAAGGAGCTGAGAACTGTCAGCCTTTTGCCAGTCAAAAACATTTACATCCAACCTGAAAAAAAAAAAAATCAGTAAAACCTATCTGAAGCATTCAAAATAGTCCTTTCCAAGTATTATTTATTTTAAAGTCAATCAGTTCTTCTAGAAACAGATTCTGGTCTGGCTGAAAACTCCCACATCAGATTTAGTCATCCAGTGGCTAATATTTGATACCCAACCATGGGCAAAGCACATAAATCTTTAGATAAACAATACTGAATTGATTCAGCACAGGTTGTTCAGATTTGAATGACCAGGGAGTTGTATTTGCTACATGTAGGAACACTGAGAATCTCCCAGTTCTCAAACTAGAAACCTTTTGGCTATGATTAAAAAAAAAGGGGGGGTCTTCATTTTTCCAAAAGGGAGGGTAGAGGTGGGGGTCACTTTTTAGCTAAAAGCTATCTCTCACTCCACAATTCTTGCCTTTTTCTTGGTGGACAAACACCAGTAGTCTATCACTTGGAGATCTTTTAATATTTCCCATCATTTAAAACATCCACGAGGGTTTGAAGATTTGTTTTGATTGCCAGATACAGAAGCCCCTTGAAAGTAAGGAAAGGGTGGAAAAAGCTTTTTTTGTGTCCTATCCCTATTTATCATAGCAGCTTTATAGACAAAAGGGACACTTACTGGTGAGCCTCTTGCCCTTAAAAGAAAATCGTCTAAGAATACGAAGGCAATTTGATTTCCCCCTACAGCCCTCAGCTGCCTTCCTCACAGAAGGAAGTTCCTAATTGCTGGTACACAGTTTGCTATCAAATATCAGATACGAGAAAACTTGTAGTGAAAAGAATCTGGGTTCTTGGTTTTCTCATAAATCCAATATAAACTGGTAGATTGGTTCAGGGTCGAAATTGCCAATGGTTTATTAGACAGATGATACTGACAGACACACAAAGCCCAGGTCCTGGAAGAAGACAATCCTATAGTGCCAAGATCTGGTCAGTTGTGTTAAGGAGCTGAGTTTGATTCTAGAGTCCAGGTTTATAGAGAAACCATGGTTAGATTGAGATTACCCATGGGGAGACGATTGCAAGACAGGATGAGATCTGGGAAGAATTTTGTTGTCATATGCAGGGAAATTGTCACAGGACTCATTGAATGCAATAACGTGAGTAAGTTTCCTTTTGATTCTGGGACTCAGCAATTTTCCCTGTGGATTAAGACAAACCAATGCCTGAAGGTCTCCTGTGCTTATTTTAACCATCTGCTCCCGTCATGAACACTGGAGCATGCATTTCCTAGAAGTGGTTTCATAGCTCCTGTGTGTTAATGGAAAAGGGGAGTATAACGATGGGGATCCTGGAAGTTATTTTAATGTTTTCCGAAAGAAAGGAACCCACACTGCTCCCCAGAGTTCCTTTCCAATGACCCTGCAGTGGGAACGGAGGACAATGTATTGCTGGGTGCTTAAAACCCTCCCTCAGCGAAGCACAAAGAGACACTTTGTAAAGAAAAAAAGAGCAAGCATAGGTTCTCTGCGGGACCTTGTGGAGGGGTGTTTTCACATTGGTCTCTTTGGCTCAATTATACATAATCAGAAAAAAATGTGGGTTACTGGGAAGAGACAAAAAGCAGTGGCTAAAATACCAAAGTTGGCATGTGTTCTTTTTTTTAAAAGAAAATGCATATATTTTTAAATAAAATGTTTATTTGAAAAAGAAATGTAAAGCTTTTTTTTCTAGTGGCTGTGTGATGTACCCAGGCTTTGTGCT
>NW_022681156.1:0-29526 GCF_009764315.1 Trachypithecus francoisi | reverse complement strand
TTTATCTGAGTGTATTTCCTTTCACACGATAGGCCTCAAAGCGCTCACGTACATCACTTTGCAGATTATATGAAAACAGTGTTTGCAAACTGCTCCATGAAAAGAAAGGTTTAACTCAGTGAGATAAATTCACACATCACAAAAATCTTTCTCAGAAAGCTTTTTTCTTGTTTTTATCAGATGATATTAACTTTGTCACCACAGGCTTCAATGCAATCCAAAATATCCCTTCTCAGATTCCCCCAAAACAGTACTACCAAACTGCTCCACGAAAAGAATTGTGTAACTCTGTGAGAAGAAATCACACATCACACAGTTGTTTCTCAGAAAGCTTCTTTCTAGTTTTTATCTGTGGATATTTCCTTTATCACCATAGGCCTCAATGTGCTCCCATACATCACTTTAGAGATTATATGAAGACAGTGTTTGCAAACTGCTCCATGAAAAGAAAAGTGTAACTCTGTGAGATGAATTCACACATCACAAAGAACTTTCTCAGAAAGCATTTTTCTTGTTTTTATCAGATGATATTAACTTTGTCATCACAGGCTTCAATGCAATCCAAAAATCCCTTCTCAGATTCCCCAAAGATGGTGGTAATAGACTGCTCCATGAAAATAAAGTGTAACTCTGTGAGATGAATTCACACATCAGAAAGCAATTTCTCAGAAGCTTCTTTCCAGTTATTATCTGAGGATACTTCCTTTTTTTTTACCATAGGCCTCAATGTGCTCCCAAATATCACTTTGCAGATTACATGAAAACAGTATTAGCAAACTGCTTCATGAAGACTAAGTTGTAACTCTGTGAGATGAATTCTCACATCACAAAGCAGTTTCTCAGAAAGCTTCTTTCTAGTTTTTATCTGAGGATATTTCCTTTTTCAAGATAGGCCTCAATGAGTTCCCAAATATCCCTTTGGAGATTCCAGAAGAACAGTGTTAGCAAATTTCTCCATGAAAAGAATGCTGTAGCTTTGTGAGATGAATTCACACATCACAAAGAACTTTCTCAGAAAGCTTCTTTCTAGTTTTTTTCTGAGGATATTTCCTTTTTCACTATATTCCTGAATGTGCACTCAAATATCTCATTGCAGATAAAACGAGAAAAGTGTTAGCAAACTTTCAATGAAAAGAAAGTTGTAACTCTATGAGATGAATTTGTGCATCACAAAGCAGTTTCTCAGTAGCTTCTTTCTAGTTTTTATCTGAGGATATTTCCTGTGTCAGAATAGGCTTCTATGCAATCCCAAATATCCCTTCGCAGATTCACCAAAAGCAGTGCTACCAAACTGTTCCATGAAAAGGGAGGTGTATCTCTGTGATATGAATTCACAAATTACAAAGCAGTTTCTCTGGAAGCTTCTTTCTAGTTTTTATGTGAGGGTATTTCCTTTTTTACAGTAGGCCTCAATGCGCTGCCAAATATCCCTTCACAGATTCCACAAAAACTGTGTTAGCAAACTGTTCCATGAAAAGAATTGTGTAACTCTGTGAGAAAAATTCACAAATCATAAAGCAGTTTCTCAGAAAGCTTCTTTCTAGTTTTGATCTGAGGATATTTCCTTTGTCACCATAGGCTTCAATGCCATCCAAAATATCCTTTCTCAGATTCTCCAAAAACAGTGCTACAAAAGAGCTCCATGAAAAGAATCAAGTGACTCTGTGAGATGAATTCACAAATCACAAAGCAGTTTCTCAGAAAGCTTCTTTCTAGTTTTTATCTGAGGATATTTCCTTTTTCACCGTAGGCTTCAATGCCATCCAAAATATCTTTTCTCAGATTCTCCAAAAACAGTGCTACAAAAGAGCTCCACGAAAAGAATCAAGTGACTCTGTGAGATAAATTCACAAATCACAAAGCAGTTTCTCATAAAGCTTCTTTCTAGTTTTTATCTGAATTAATTTCCTTTTTCATCCTCAGCCTCAATGTGCTCCCGAATATCCCTTTGTAGATTCCACGAAAATAGTGTTAATAAAGTGCTCCATGTAAAGAAAGGTGTAAATCTGTGAGGTGAATTCAAATAACACAAAGTTGTTTCTCAGAAATCTTCTTTTTGGTTTTTGTCTATTTCCTTTGTCAATATAGGCTTTAACGTGCTCCCAAATATCCTACTTTAGATTCCACAAAAACAGTGTTAGCAAACTGCTCCACGAAAAGAATTATGTAATCTGTGAGATGAATTCACACATCACAAAGCAGTTTCTCAGAAACCTTCTTTCTAGTTTTTATCTGAGGATATTTCCTTTGTCTCCATAGGCTTCAATGCTATTAAAAATATCCCTTCTCAGATTCCCCAAAAAGAGTGCTACCAAACTACTCTATATAAAGGGGTGTGAAACTCTATGAGATGAATTCACACATCACATAGATCTTTATCAGATAGGTTCTTTAAAGTTTTTATCTGAAGATATTCCTTTTTCACCATATTCCTCAATGTGCTCTGGAATATCCCATTGCGGTTTCCCTGAAAAAAGTGTTAGCAAGCTTCTCAATAAAAAGAACGGTGTAACTCAGTAAGATGAATTCCCACATCACAAAACAGTTTTACAGTAAGCTTCTTTTTGATTTTTTTCTGAGGATATTTCCTTTGTCACCATTTCCTTCAATGCACTCCCAAATATCCTATTGCAGATTTCACGAAAACAGTGTATTCAAAGTATGCAATTAAATGAACGGATAACTCTGTATGATGAATTCACACATCACAGAGCAGTTTCTCAGAAAGATTCTTTCCAGTTTTTATCTGAGGATATTTCCTTTTTCACTAAGGGCCTCAATGCATTCCCAAATATGCCTTTGCAGATTCCACAAAAACAGTTTTATCAATCTGCTCCATGGAAAGAAAGGTGTAACTCTGAGAGTTGAATTCACACATCACAAAGAACTGTCTCAGAAAACTTCTTTCTAGTTTTTATCTGAGGATATTTCCTTTGTCATGATAGGCTTCAGTATGATGCAAAATATCCCTTCTCAGATTCCTCAAGAGCAGTTCTACCAAACCTATCCATGAAACAATCGTGTATCTCTGTGAGATGAATTAGCACATCACAAATCTTTTTCTCAGAAAGCTTCTTTCTAATTTTTATTCAAGGAAATTTCACTTTTCACCATAAGCTTCAATACACTCTGAACTATCCCATTGCATTTTCCAACAAAATAGTTTTAGCAAACTGCTCAATGAAGAGTGTAACTTAGTGAAACGAATTCACACATCACAAAGCAGTTTCTCAGACAGCTTCTTCTATTTTTCACCTGAAGATATTTCCTTTGTCATCATAGGCTACATTGTGATCAATAATATCCCTTGTCTGATTGCTCAAAAACAGTGCTACAAAACTGCTCTATAAAAAGAATTGTGTAACTCTGCGAGATGAATTAACCCATCACAAAGCGGTTTCTCAGAGAGCTTCTTTCCAGTTTGTCTGTGAGGATATTTCCTTTGTCACCATAAGCTTCAGTGCGCTCTGAAATATCCCAATGCAGATTACAAGAAAACAGTATTAGCAAACTGCTGAATGAAAAGAACAGTGTAACTCTGTGACATGAATTCACAAATCACACAGCAGTTTCTCAGAAAACTTCTTTATAGTTTTTATCTGAAGATATTCCTTTTTTTTGCCACAGACCTCTATGTGCTCCCAGTTATCCCTTTGTAGATTCCACTAAAATAGTGTTAGCAAAGTGCTCCATAAATGAAACGTGTAAATCTGTGACTCGAATTCACACATCACAAAGTTCTTTCTCAGGAAATTTCCTTTTGGTTTGTGTCTATTTCCTTTGTCAAGATAGGCTTCACTACACTCCCAAATACCCTATTGTAGATTCCACTAAAACAGTGTTAGCAAACTGCCCCAAGAAAAGAATCACGAATGTGTGTGTGATGAATTCACACATCACAAAACAGTTTCTCAGAAAGGTTTTTTGTAGTTTTTATCTGAGGATATTTCCTTTGTCACCATAGGCTTCAATGCTGTACAAAATACCCCTTGTCAGACTCCCCAAAAAGAGTTCTACCAAATTGCTCTGTGAGAAGAGTGGTATAACTCTATGACATGAATTCACACATCATAAAGCTGTTTCTCAGATATGTTCTTTCAAGGTTTTATCTGAGGATATTTCCTTTTTCACCATATTCCGCAATGTGCTCTGGAATATCCTATGGCAGATTCCGCGAAAAAAGTGTTAGAAAATTTCTCAGTGAAAAGTACGATGTAACTCTCTAAGACGAACTCATACATCACAAAGCAGTTTCACAGAAAGCTTCTTTTGGTTTTTATCTGAGGATATTTCCTTTGTCCCGAAAGGCTTGAAAGCACTCCCAAATATCCTTATTGCAGACTCCATGAAAACAGTGTCACCAAACTGCTCGATTAAATGAATGGTGTAAACCTGTATGATGAATTCACACATCACAGAGCAGTTTCTCATTAAGATTCTTTCCAGTTTTTAACTGAGGAGATTTCCTTTTTCACTATTGGCCTCAATGCACTCCCAAATATCCCTTTGCAGATTCCACGAAAACTGTTATCAAACTGCTCGATGAAAAGAAACCTGTAGGTCTGTGAGATGAATTCACACATCACAAAGAACTTTCTCAGAAAGCTTCTTCCTAGTTTTTTCTGAGGATATTTCCTTTTTCACGATAGGCTTGAATGCAATTGAAAATATCCCTTCTCAGATTCACCAAAACAGTTCTAACAAACTGATCCATGAAAAAAGTCATGTAACTCTGTGAGATGAATTAACACAACACAAAGCAGTTTCTCAGAAAGTTTCTCTTTAATTTTTATATGAGAATAATTTCTTTTTCACCATAAGCTTCAATGCACTCTGAACTATCCCATTGCAGATTCCAAGAAAATAGTGTTAGCAAACAGCTCAATGAAAAGGAGAGTGTAACTCTGTGAGATGAATTCACACATCATGAAGAAGTTTCTCAGAAGGCTTCTTTCTAGTTTTTATTTGAGGATACTTCCTTTGTCACCATATTCTTCAATGTGATGTGAAATATCCTGTCTCAGATTCCACAAAAAGAGTGCTCCCAAACTGATCCATGAAAAGAATCGTGTAAATCTGTGAGATGAAGTAGGACATCACAAAGCAGTTTCTCATAAAGCTTCTTTCTAGTTTTTATATGAGGGTATTTCGTTTGTCACCATAAGATTCAATGTGCTCTGAAATATCCCATTGCAGATTCCAAGAAAACAGTGTTATCAAACTGCTCACTTGAAAGAAAAGTGTAACTCTGTGAGATGAATTCATGTATCACCAAACAGTTTCTCAGAAAGTTTCTTTCTAGATTTTATCTGAGGATATTTCCTTTGTCACTGTAGGCTTCAATGTGCTCCCAAATATCCCATTGCAGATTCCATGAAAAGAGTGTTAGCAAACTGCTCCATGAAAAGAAAGGTGTAACTCTGTGAGATGAATTTACACATCAGGAAGAAGTTTCTCAGAAAGCTTCTTTCTAGTTTTTATGTGATATCATTTCCTTTGTCAATATAGGCTTCAACGTCATCCAAAATATCCCTTCTCAGCTTCCCCAAAGCAGTGCTATCAAACAGCTCCATGAAAAGATGAGGTGTAACTCTGTGAGATGAATTCACAAATCACAAAACGGTTTCTCAGGAAGCTTCTTTCTAGTTTTTATCTGAGGATATTTCCTTTTTCACCAAAGGCCTCAAAGCACTCCCAAATATCTCTTTGCAGATTCCCCGAAAACAATGTTAGCAAACTGCTTCATGGAAAGAAAGGTGTAACTCTCTGAGATGAGTTCTTACATCACAAAGAAGTTCTCAGAAATCTTTCTTCCAGTCTTTACCTGAGGATATTTGCTTTGTCACCCTAAACTTCATTGCAATTCAAAATATCAATTCTCAGATTCCCCAAAAACAGTTCTACCAAACTCCTCCATGAAAAGAATAGTGTAACTCTGTGTGATGAATTCACAAATCACAAAGCAGTTTCTCAGAAAGTTTCTTGAGAGTTTTTGTCTGAGGATATCTCCTTTGTCACCATAAGCTTCAATGTTCTCTGATATATCCCGTTGCAGATTCCAAGAATACAGTGTGAGAAAACTGCTCAATTAAAAGAACAGTGTAACTCTGTTAGATGAATTCACACATCACAAAGCAGTTTCTCAGAAATCTTCTTTCTATTACTTATCTGCGGATATTTCCTTTTTCACCATAGTCTTGAATACAATTCAAAATATGCCTTCTCAGATTCACCAGAAAGAGGGCGACCAAATTTCTCCATGAAAAGAAAGGTGTGGCACTGCAAGATGAAATCACACATCATGAAGAAGTTCCTCAGAATGCTTCTTTAAAGATTTTATCTGAGGATATTTCCTTTGTCATCATAGGCTGTGAAGCGATCCAAAATATCCCTTCTCAGATTCCCCGAAAACAGTGCTACCACACTTATCCATGAAAAGAAAGGTGTAACTCTGTGAGACGAATTCACAAGTCACAAAGTAGTTTCTCCGAAAGTTTCTTTCTAGTTTTTGTCTGAGGATATTTCCTTTGTCACCGTAAGGTTCAATATGCTCCAAAATAACCCATTGCAGGTTCCAAGAATACAGTGTGAGCAAACTGCTCAATGAAAAGAACAGTGTAACCCTGTGAGATGAATTAGCACATCACAAAGCAGTTTATCAGAAAGCTTCTTTTTGGTTTTTATCTGAGGATATTTCCTTTTTCACCATAGGTTTCAGTTCAATCCAAAATATGCCTTCTCAGATTCCTCAAAAACAGTACTACCAAACTGCTCCATGAAAAGAATAGTGTAACTCTGTGTGATGAATTAACACATGACAATGCTGTTTCTCAGAATGCTCTTTCTAGTTCTTATATGATATTTTGTTTGTCACCATAAGCTTCAGTGTGCTCCAAAATATCCCATTCCAGATTTCAAGAATACAGGGTGAGCACACTGCTCAATGAAAAGAACAGTGTAATTCTGTGAGATAAATTCCCACATCACATAGCAGTGTCTCAGAAAGCTTCTTTTTGGTTTTTATCAGAGAATATTTCTCTTCTCACTATAGGGCTCAATGTGCTCCCAAATGTACCTTTGCAGATTCCACGAAAACAGTGTTAGCAAACTGCTCCATGAATAGAAAGTTGTAACTCTGTGACATGAAAAAACACGTCACAAAAAACTTTCTCAGAAAGCTTCTTTCTTGTTTTTATCTGAGTATATTTTCTTTGTCATCGTATGCATCAAAACTCCCCAAAATCAGTGGTAACAAACTGATCCATGAAAAGAATCGTGTATCTCTCTGAGAAAAACTTGCAAATCACAAAGCAGTTTCTCAAGAAAATTCTTTCTAGTTTTTATATGAGATTATTTCCATTTTCACCATATGCTTCAATGTGCTCTGAATATCCCTTTGAAAATTCAAAAAAAAAAAAAACAGTGATAGCAAACTGATCATTGAAAAGAACAGGGTTACTCTGTCAGACGAATTCACACATCATAAAGCAGTTTCTTAGATAGCTTCTTTCTCATTTTATTCTGAGGATGTTTCCTTTTTCACCATAAGCCTCAATGCACTCCTAAATATCCCTTTGCGGATTCCAGGAAAGCAGTGTTAGCAAATTGCTCCTTGAAGAGAAAAGTGTAACTCTGTGAGATGAATTCACATATCACAAAGAAGTTTCTCAGAAAGCTTCTTTCTAATTTTTATCTGAGAATGTTTCCTTTTTCACTATAGGCCTCATTACGCTCCCAAATGTCCCTTTGCAGATTCCACAAAAACAGTGTTAGCAAACTGCTCCATGAAAAGAAAGGTGCAGCTCTGGTAGATGAATTCACACATCACAAAGAACTTTCTCAGAAAGCTTCTTTCTTGTTTTTAATCTAAGGATGTTTACTTTGTCACCATTGGTTTCAATGCGATCGAAAATATCCTTCCTCAGATTCACCAAAAACAGTGCTATCAAACTGATCCATGGAAGGAATCGTGTAACTCTGTGAGATGTATTGACAAAGCACAAAGCAGTTTCTCAGAAAGCTTCTTTCTAGTTTTCATATAAGGATATTTCCTTTGTCTCCATAAGCATCAATGTGCTTCAAAATATCAGATTGCAGATTCCAAGAAAACAGTGTAACGAAACTATTCAACACCGAGAGCAGTGTAACTCTGTGAGATACTTTCACACATCACAAAGCAGTTTATCAGAAAGCTTCTTTCTAGTTTTTATCTGAGATTATTTCCTTTTTCACCATAGGTTTCAGTTCAATCCAAAATATGCCTTCTCAGATTCCTCAAAAACAGTACTACCAAACTGCTCCATGAAAAGAATCGTGTATCTCTGTGAGATGAATTCACATATCACAAAGTAGTTTCTCTGGAAGGTTCTTTCTAGTTTTTGTCTGAGGACATTTCCTTTACCATTTGCCTCAAAGCACTCACAAACATCCCTTTGGAGATTCCAGGAAAATAGTGTTAGCAAACTGTTCCATGAAAAGCAAGGTGTAAATCTGTGAGATGAATTCACACATCACAAAGCAGTTTCTCACAAAGTTTCTTTTTGTTTTCTGTCTGAGAATATTTCCTTTGTCACCATAGGCTTCAATGTGCCCCCAAATATACTATTGCAGATTCCAGGAAAACAGTGTTTTCCAACTGCTCAATGAAAGGAATGGTGTAATTCTGTAAGATAAATTCAAATATCACAAAACTGTTTCTCAGAAAGTTTCTTTCTAGTTTTTATCTGAGGATATTTCCTTTTTCACTGTAGGCCAGAATATCCTATTGCAGATTCCAGTGTTTGCAAGCTGCTCCATGAAAAGCAAGGTGTAATTCTGTGAGATGAACTCATACATCACAAAGAACTTTCTGAGAAAACTACTTTCTAGTTTTTGTCTGAGGATATTTCCTTTGTCACCATAGGCTTCAATGTGATCCAAAATAACCCTTCTAAGATTCCCCAACAACACTACTACCAAACTAAACCATGAAAAGGATCGTGTATCTCTATGAGAGAAATTAAAACATCACAAAGCAGTTTCTCACTAATCTTCCTTCTCGTTTTTATATGAGAATATTTCCTTTGTCACTGTATGCACCAATGCACTCTGAAATATCCCATTGAAGATTTCAAGAAAACAGTGTTAGCAAACTGCTCAATGAAAAGACCAGTGTAACCCTGTGAGATGAATTCACACATCACAAATCAATTTCTCAGAAAGCACTTTTTGGTTTTTATCTGAGGATATTTCCTTTGTCACCATAGACCTCAAGGCACTCCCAAATATCCTTTTGCAGATTCCACGAAAGCAGTGTTAGTAAACTGCTCAATTAAAAGAACAATGTAACTCTGTGAGATGAATTCACACGTCACAATGAACATTCTCAGAAAGCTTCTTTCTAGTTTTTATCTGTGGACATTTCCTTTGCTAACATAGGCTTTAATGTGATCCAAAATATCCCTTCTCAGTTTCCCCAAAAACGTGCTACCCAACTGATCAACAAGAAGAATCGTGTAACACTGTGAGGTGGATTAGCACACCACAAAGCAGTTTCTGAGAAAGCTTATTTTTGGTTTTTATGTGAGAATATTTCCTTTTTGAATGTAGGCTTCAATGTGCTGCCAAAAATCCCTTTTCAGATTCCCCAAAAACAGTGTGAGCAAACTGCTCAATGAAAAGAATGGTGTAACACTGTAAGATAAATTCACACATCACAAGACAGTTTTCCAGAAAGATTCTTCCTATTTTTCATCTGAGGATATTTTCTTTTTCACTATAGGCCTCAATGTGCACCCAAATATCCCTGTGCAGATTGAACGAAAAGAGTGTTAGCAAACTGCTACAAGAAGGGAAAAGTGAATCTCTGTGTAATGAATTCACACATCAGAAAGAAGTTTCTCAGAAAGCTTCTTTCTCTTTTTTATTTGAGGATATTTCCTTTGTCAGCATAGGCTTCAATGCTATCCAAGGTATCCCTTCTCAGATTTCCCAAAGACAGTAGTAATAGACTGCTCCATGAAAATAAAGTGTAACTCTTTGAAATAAATTCACACATCAGAAAGCAATTTCTCAGAGAGCTTCTTTCTAGTTATTATCTGACGATACTTCCTTTTTCACCATAGGCCTCAATGCGTTCCCAAATATCACTTTGCAGATTCCACGACAACAGTGTTAGCAAAGTGCTTCATGAAGACTAAGGTGTAACTCTGTGAGAGGAATTCACACATCACAAAGAAGTTTCTCAGAAAGCTTCTTTCTCATTTTTATCTGAAGATATTTCCTTTGTCACCTTAGACTTCAATGCAATCCAAATTATCCATTCTCAGATTCCCCAAAAGTAGTGCTACCAAACTTCCATGAAAATAATGGTGTAACTCTGGGAGATGAACTCAGACATCACAAAGCAGTCTCTCAGAAAGATTCTTTCTAGTTTTTATATGAGGATATTTCCTTTTTCACCATAGGCCTCAATGCACTCACAAATATCCCTTGCAGATGGCAGGGAAACAGTGTTTGCATGCTGCTCCATGAAAATAAAGGTGTAACTCTGTGTGATGAATTAACACATCAGAAAGTACTTTCTCAGAAAGCTTCTTTCCACTTTTTATCTGAAGTTATTTCCTTTGTCACCATAGGCTTCAACATAATAAAAAATATCTCTTCTCATATTCCCCCAAATCACTGCTACCAAAATGGTGATTTAAAGGGATCATGTAACACTTTGAGATGAATTAGCACATCAAAAAGTGGTGTCTCAGAAACCTTCTTTCTAGTTTTTATATGAGGATATTTCCTTTGTCACCATAAGGTTCAATGTACTCTGAAGCATCCCACTGCAGATTCCAAGAAAAGAGTGTTCGCAAACTGCTCAATGAAAAGAACAGTGTAACTCTGTGAAATTAATTCACACATCCCAAAGCAGTTTCTCAGAAAGCTTCTTTCTAGTTTTTATCTGAGGATATTTCCTTTTTCACCTCAGACCTCAGTGCACTCCCAAATATCCCTTTTCAGAACCCAGTTAAACAGTGTTAGCACACTACTCTATGAAAAGATAGGTGTAACTCTTTGAGATTAATTAACACATCATAAAGAACTTTTACAGAAACCTTCTTTCTAGTTTTTACTTGAGGATATTTCTTTTGTTACCATAGGCTTCAATGTGATCCAAAATATTCCTTCTCAGATTGCCCAGGAACAGTGCTACCAATCTGATCCATGGAAAGGATCATGTAAAACTGTTAGACGAATTAACATATCACAAATTGGTTTCTCAGAAAGCTTTTTTCTAGTTTTTGTATGATGGTATTTCCTTTGTCACCAAAAGCTTCAATGCACTATGAAATATACCATTAAATATTCCAAGAAAACTGTGTTAGCAAACTGCTCAATGAAAACAACAGTGTACCTCTGTGAGATGGATTCTCTCATCACAAAGCAGTTTTTCAGAAAACCTCTTTGGTTTTTAGCTGAGGATATTTCATTGTCATCATAGGCTTCAATGTGCTCCCAAATATCCCTTTGCAGATTCCACAAAAACAGTGTTAGCAAACTTCTCAATGTAAAGAATGGCATGTCTCTGTGTTATGAATTCACACATCACAAAGGAGTTTCTCAGAAACACTCTTTCTAATTTTTTTCTGAGGATATTTTCTTTTTCACTGTAGTCCTCAATGCACTCCCAAATATCCCTTTTCAAGTTCAATGAAAACAGTGTTAGCAAAATGCTCCATGAAAAGAAAGGTGCAATTCTGTGAGACGAATTCACACATCACAAAGAACTTTTGCAGTAAGCTACTTTCTAGTTTTTATCTGACGGTATTTCCTTTGTTAACTTATGATTCAATGCGGTCCAGAATATCCCTTCTCATATTCACTGAAAACAGTGCTACCAAACTGCTCCATGAAGAGAATCGTGTAACTGTGTGTGATGAATTAAGACATCAGAAAGAAATTTCTCAGAAAGTTTCTTTTAGTTTTTGTATGAGGATATATCCTTTGTCACCATAATGGCCAATGCACTCCAAAATATCAGATTGCAGATTCCATGACAACAGTGTAAGGAAACTGCTCAATGAAAAGAACAGTGTGACTCTGTTAGCTGAATTCACACTTCACAAAGCAGTTTCTCTGAAATCTTTTTGGTTTTTATTTGAGGATATTTCCTTTTTCATCATTTGCCTCATGACCTACCTTTACAAATTCCATGAAAACAATGTTTGCAAATTCCCCCATTTAAAGAATCGTGTAACTCTGTGAGATAAATTCCCACATGACAAAGAAGTTTCTCAGAAACCTTCTTTCTGGTTTTTCTCTGAGGATATTTCCTTTGTTACCCTAGGCTTCAATACAATCCAAAATATACCTTCCCAGATTCCCCAAAAACAGTGCTCCCAAACTGTTCCATGAATAGAATGGTGTAATTCTGTCAAATGAATTCACACATCACAAATCTGTTTTTCAGAAAGCTCCTTTCTAGTTTTTATCTGAGGATATTTCCTTTTTCACCATTTTCCTCAAGGTGCTAGCGAATATCCCATGGCTGATTCCACGAAAAAAGTGTTAGCAAACCTCTCAATGAAAAGTATGGTGTAACTCTGTGAGATGAATTCACACATCACAAAGAGGTTCCTTTGAAAGTTTCTTTCTAGATTTCATCTGCGAATATTTCCTTTGTTACCATAGGCTTCAATGTGATGCAAAATATCCTTTCTTAGATTCCCTAAAAACAGTGCTACCAAACTTCTCCATGAAAGGAAAGGTGTAACTCTATGAAATGAACTCACTAATCACAAAGCAGTTTCTCATAAATGTTCTTTCTAGTTTTTGTCTGAGGATATTTCCTTTTTCATGATTTGCCTTAAGTCATTAGTGAATATCCCTTTGTAGATTCCACAGAAACAGTGTTAGCAAATGGCTCCATGAAAAAGAAATGTGTAAATCTGTGAGATGAATTCACAGATCACAATGTGGTTTCTCAGAAAGGTTCTTTTTGGTTTATGTCTGAGGATATTTCTTGGTCACCATAAGCTTCAATGTGCTCTGAAATATCCCCATAGGCTTCAATGGGCTCCCACGTGTCCTATTACAGATTCCATGTAACCAGTGTTATCAGACTGCCCAATAAAAAGTACAGTGTAACTCTGTGAGATGAATTCACACATCACAAAGCAGTTTCTCAGACAATTTCTTTGTAGGTTATATGTGAGTATATTTCCTTTTTCAGTATAGTTCTCAATGCGCTCCCAAATATCCCTTTGCAGATTCCACAAAAACAGTGTTAGCACACTGCTACATGAAAAATATGGTGTACATCAGTGATATGAATTCACACATCACAAACAAGGTTCTTATAAAGTTTCTTTCTAGTTTTTAACTGAGGATATTTCCTTTATCACCATAGGCTTCAAGGTGATTCAAAAGATCCCTTCTCAGATCCTCCAAAAACAGTGCTACCAAACTGCTCCATGAAAACAGTGGTGTACTTCTTTGAGATGAATTCACACGTCACAAAGGTGTTTCTCAGAAACTTTCTTTCTAGTTTCTGTCTGATGATATTTCCTTTGTCTAAATAAGCTTCAATGCGCTCTGAAATATCCCAATGCATATTCCAAGAAAACAGTGGTAGCAAAATGCTCAATGAAAAGAACAGTGTAACTTTGAAAGATGAATTCACACATCACAAAGCAGTTTCTTAGAAACCTTCTTTCTAGTTTTTATCTGAGGATATTTCCTTTTTCACCATAGGCCTCAATGTGCTCCCAAATATCCCTTTGCAGATTTCATGAAAACAGTGTTAGGAAACTGCTCCATGGAAAGAGAGTTGTAACTCAGTGAGATGAAATCATACATCACAGAGAACTTACTCAGAAAGCATCTTTCTTGTTATCTGAGAATTTTTTCTTAGTAACCATAGACTTCTATGTGATCCAAAATATCCCTTCTCAGATTCTCCAAAAACAGTGCTATCAAACGGCTCCATGAAAAGAATCATGTAACCCTGTGAGGTGAATTAACACATCACAAAGTCGTTTTTCAGAATGCTTCTTTCTAGTTTTTACATGAGAACATTTCCTTTGCCACAATAAGCTTCAAGGCGTCCAAAATATCCCATTGCAGATTCCAAGAAAACAGTGTTAGCAAACTGCTTCATGAAAAGAACAGTGTAACTGTGTGAACTGTATTCACACATCAGAAAGCAGTTTCTCATAAAGCTTCTTTCTAGTTATTATCTGACGATATTTCTTTTGTCACCATAGGCTTCGATGTGTTCCAAAATGTAAAATGACAGATTCCACGAAAACAGTGTTATCAAACTACTTAATGAAAACAACAGTGTAACTCTGTGAAATGAATTCACACATCATGAAGCAGTTTCTCAGAAAACTTCTTTCTCATTTTTAAATGTGGATGTTTCCCTTTTCACTGTATGCCTCAATGTTCTCCCAAATATGCCTTGTAGATTCCACGAAAACTGTGTTACAATACTGCTTCATGAAAAGAAAGTTGTAACTCTGTGAGATGAATTCACAAATAACAAAGAAATTTCTCAGATAGCTTCTTTCTAGTTATTATCTCAGGATATTTCCTTTGTCACCAAGGCACTCCAAAATATTCCATTGCATATTCCACAAAAACAGCATTGGCAAACTGCTACATAAAAAGAAAGGTGCAACTCTGTGAAATGAATTCACACATCACAAAGAACTTTCTCAGAAAGTTTCTTTCTAGTTTTTATCTGAGGATATTTCCTTTTTCAACATTTGCCTCAATATGCTCATGAATATCCCTTTGCAGATTCCACGAAAATAGTGTTAGCACACTGTTCCATAAAAAGAAAGGTGTAAATCAGTGAGATGAATTCACACATCACAAAGTAGTTTCTGAGAAAGCTTCTTTTTGGTTTTTGTCAGAGGATATTTCCTTTTTCACCAGAGGCTTCAATGCTCTCCCAAATATCCTGTTGCAGATTCCAATAAAACAGTGTTATCAAACTGCTCATTGAAAACCACAGTGTCACTCTGTGTGATGAATTCACACATGATGAAGTAGTTTCTCAGAAATCCTCTTTCTAGTTTTTAATTGTGGATATTTCTTTTGTCACCATAGGCTTCAATGTGACCCAAAATATCCCTTCTCACATTCCCCAAAAACGGTGCTACCAAACTGATTCATGTAGAAAATCGTGTAACTCTGTGAGATGAATTAGCTTTTCACAAAGCTGTTTCTCAGAAAGCTTTTTTCTAGTTTTTATCTGAGGAGATTTCCTTTGTCACCATAAGCTTCATTGCGATCCAAAAGATCCCTTCTCAGATTCCCCAAAAACAATGCTACCAAACTGCTCCATAAAAAGAATCGTGTAACTCTGTGAGATGAATTCACAAATTACAAAGCAGTTTCTCAGAAATCTTCTTTCTGGTTTTTGTCTGAGGATAGTTCCTTTTTCACCTTAGGCCTCAATGTGCTCGTGATTATCCCTTTGCAATATCCACTAAAACAGTGTTAGCAAACTACTCCATGAAAAGGAAGGTGTATCTCTGTGAGATGAATTCACAAATCTCAAAAAAGTTTCTCAGAAAGCTTCTTTCTGGTTTTTGTCTGGGGATATTTCCTTTCTCATCATATTCTTCAATGCGCTCCCAAATATGTTATTGCAGACTCGAAGAAAACAGTATTATTAAAGTCCTCAATGAAAATAACTGTCGATCTCTGTGAGATGAAATCATACATCACAAATAACTTTTTAAGAAAGCTTCTTTCTAGTTTTTATCTGAGGGTATTTCCTTTGTCACCATAGGCATCAATGCAATCCAAAGTTTTCCTTCTCAATTTCCCCAAAAACAGTGCTACCCATCTTCTCCATGAAAAGAATGGTGTAATGCTGTGAGATTTGTTCAAAAATCATACAGCTGTTTCTCAGAAATCTTTCCAGTTTCTGTCTGAGAATATTTTCTATTTCAGTATTTGCCTCAATGCACTTGCAAATATACCTTTGCAGTTTCCACGAAAATAGTGTTTGCAAAGTCCTCCATGAAAAGAAAGGTGTAAATCCGTCAGTTGAATTCACACATCAAAAAGAAGTTTCTCAGAAAGCTTCTTTTTGTTTTTTTCTTAGGATATTTCCTTTGTCAGCATAGGCTTCAATGTGCTCCAAAATATCCTATTGCAGATTCCACAAAAAAACAGTGTTATCATACTGCTTAATTAAAACAGCAGTGTATCTCTGTGAGGTGATCCAAAAGCTGCTTCTCTGAAAGCTTCTTTCTAGATTTTATCTGACGATATTTCCTTTGTCACCATAGACTTCAATGTGATCCAAAATATTCCTTCTCAGAGTCCCCAAAAACAGTGCTACCAAACTGTTCCATGAAAGGAATCGTGTAACTCTGTGAGATGAATTAGCACATCACAAAGCAGTTTCTCAGAAAGCTTCTTTCTACTTTTTGTCTGAGGATATGTCCTTTTTCACCGTTTGCCTCAGTGTGCTTGCAAATATCCCTTTGCAGATTCCACAAAAATAGTATTAGCAAACCGTTCCATAAAAATAAAGGTGTAAATCCCTGAGATGAATTCACACATCACAAAACAGGTTCTCAGAAAGCTTCTTTTTGTTTTTTGTCTGATTATATTTCCTTTGTCAACATAGGCTTCAATGTGCTCCTAAATAAATCTTCTCAGGTACCACAAAAGCAATGATGACGGACTGCTCAATCAACAAAAAGGTTAAACTCTATGAGATGAATACACACATCACAAAACTGTTCCTCGAAAAGCTTCTCTTCAGTTTTTATCTGAAGTTATTTCTTTTTTCACCATAGGCCCCTAGGAGCTCCCAAATATCCCTGTGTAGATTCCATAAAAACAGTGCTAACAAACTGCCCAAAGAAAATAAAGGTGTAACGCTGTGTGACCAATTCACCCATAACAAATAAATTTCACAGAAAGCTTCTTTCTAATTTTTATCTCAGGATATTTCCTTTTCCACCATAAACATCTCTGTGCTCCCAAATATCCCTTCTCAGACACCACAAAAGCAGTGCTACCAAATTGATCCATGAAATGAATCATGTATCTCTGTGTGATGAATTAACACAACACAAAGCAGTTTCTCAGAAAGGTTCTTTCTAGTTTTAATATGAGGACATTTCCTTTGTCACCATAATCTTTTATTCGCTCCACAATATCCCATTGCAGATTCCAAAGAAACTGTCTAATCAAACTGCTTAATGAAAGAACAGTGTATCTCTGTGAGATGAATTCACATCTTACAAAGCAGTCTCTCAGAAAGTTTCTTTTTGTTTTTTCCTGAGGATAATCCCTTTGCCACCATAGGCTTCAATGCATTCGTAAATATCCTAATGCAGATTTCATGAAAACAGTGTTATCAAACTGCTCAATGAAAAGAATGATGTAACTCTGTGAGATGAATTCAAAAATCACAAAGCAGTTTCTCAGAAATCCTCCTTCAATTTTTTATCTCTGGGTATTTACTTTTTCACTATAGGCCTCAATGGACTCAGAAATACCCCTTTGCAGATTCCATGAAAAGAGTGTCAGGAAACTGCTCCATGAAAAAAAAAAGTGTAGCTCTGTGAGATGAATTCACACATCACAAAAACTTTCTAAGAAAGATTCTTTCTAGTTTTTATCAGAGGATATTTACTTTGGCACCACAGGCTTTAATGCAATCCAAAATATCCCATATCAGATTAACCAAAAACAGTGCTACCAAACTGCTCCATGAAAAGCATGGTGTAACTCTGTGAGATGAATTAACACATCACAAAGCTGTTTCTCAGATAGCATCTTTCTGGTTTTCATATGAGGATATTTCTTTTGTCACCATAAACTTCATAGCGCTCTGAAATATCATATTGCAGATTAAAAGAAAATAGTGTTAGCAAACTGTTCAATGAAAAGAACAATGTAGCTCTGTGAGATGAATTTACACATCACAAAGCAGTTTGTCAGAAAGCTTGTTTCTTGTTTTTATCTGAGGATATTTGCATTTTCACCGTAGGCTTCAATGCAATCCATAATATCCCTTGTCAGATTCCCCAAAAACAGTGCTACCAAACTGCTCCATAATTACAATGGTGTAACTCTGTGAAATGAATTCACACATCACAAAGCTGTTTCTCAGAAATCATCTTTCTATTTTTTTAACTGAGGATATTTTCTTATTCACCATATTCCTCAATGCATTCCCAAATATTCCATGGCAGATTCCACGAAAAAAATGTTAGCAATCTTCTCAATGAAAAGAGGGGTGTACCTCTGTGAAATGAATTCACACGTCAAAAAGAACTGTCTCAGAAAGTCTCTTTCTAGTTTTTATCAGGATATTTCCTTTTCCACCATAGGTTTCAAGGCACTCCCAAATATCCCTTTGCAGATTCCATGAAAACAGTGTTAGCAAGCTGCTCCATGAAAAGTGTATGTCCCTCATCACTATAGGCATCAATGTGATCCAATAAATCCCTTCTCAGATTCCCCAAAAACAGTGCAACCAAACTGCTCCATGAAAAGAATCGTGTAACTGGGAAAGATGAATTCAAAAATCACAAAGCAGTTTCTCAGAAAGCTTCTTTCTAGTTTTTGTATGAGGATATTTCCATTTTCACTGTAGGCCTAAATGCACTCACAAATATTCCCTGGCAGATTCCACGAAAACAGTGTTAGCAAACTGCTCCATGAAAAGAAACGTGTAAATCTATGAGATGATTCACACGTTACAAAGCAGTATCTCAGAAATCTTTCATTGGTTTTTACCTGAGGATATTTCCTTTGTCACCATAAGTTTCAATGCACTCCCAATTACCCTTTGCAGATTCCCTGGCAACAGTGTTAGCAAAGTGCTCCAAGAACAGAATCATTTACTCTGTGGAATAAATTTACAAATCACAAAGCAGTTTTTCAAAAACGTTTTTCCGGTTTTTATCTGAGGATATTTCCTTTTTCACCATAGGCTTCAATGCGATCCAAAATATCTGTTCTCAGATTCCCCAAAAACAGTGTTAACAAACTGACGCATGAAAAGAATTGTGTAACTCTGTGAGATGAAATAATATATCACAAAGCAGTTTCTTTTTTTTTTATAAAGTTTTCTTTTTTTAAAATTCTTTTATTATACTTTAACTTCTAGAGTATATGTGCATAACGTTTATATCATGTATAACTCCCCAATGCAATCCCTCCCTCCTCCCCCCTCCCCCTGATAGGCCCCAGTGTGTGATGTTCCCCTTCCCGAGTCCAAGTGATCTCATTGTTCAGTTCCCAACTATGAGTGAGAACATGCGGTGTTTGGTTTTCTCTTCTTGTGATAGTTTGCTAAGAATGATGGTTTCCAGCTGCATCCATGTCCCTACAAAGGACGCAAACTCATCCTTTTTGATGGCTGCATAGTATTCCATGGTGTATATGTGCCACATTTTCTTAATCCAGTCTGTCACAGATGGACATTTGGGTTGATTCCAAGTCTTTGCTATTGTGAATAGTGCCGCAATAAACATACGTGTGCATGTGTCTTTGTAGTAGAGTAATTTATAATCATTTGGGTATATACCCAGTAGTGGGATGGCTGGGTCATATGGTACATCTAGTTCTTTCTTAGAAACTTCTTGGTGATTTGTGAATTCATCTCAGAGAGTTACACTTATATTTCATGCAGCAGTCCATTATCACTGGTTTTGAGGAACCTGAGAAGGACCTCTTTGGATCGCTTTGAGGCCTATGCTGATAAAGGAAATATCACCAGTTCAAAATGTGAAAGAAGCTTTCTGAGAAACTTCTTTGTGATCTGTGAATTCCTCTCACAGAGTTACAGCTTAGTTCTCAGGAAGCAGTTTGCTAACACTCTTTTCGTGGAATCTGCAAAGTGAGGTTTGGGAGCCCATAAGGGCCCATGGTGAATAAGGAAATATCCCCAGATAATACCTAGGGAGAAGCTTTCTAAGAGATTGGTTTCTGATGTGTGTCTTCATCACACAGAGTTCCACCCTTCCCTTCTGGGAACAGTTTGCTAACTCTGTTATCTTGTGTTCTGCAAAGTGATATTTGGGAGCTCATTGAGGGCTATGGTGAAAAAGGTAGTATGCTTAGATCAAAACTGGAAAGAAGCCTTCAGAGAAACTGCATGTCGATGTGTGAATGCAACTCACAGAGTTACACGTTTCTCTTCAGTGTTCAGTTTGCTAACACAGTTTTCTGGAAATCTACTATGGGATCCTTCTGAACGCAATGAAGCTTTCAGTGACAAAGGAAATAGCCTCAGATGAAAACTAGAAAGAAGCTTTCTTAGAAACTTCTTGGTGATGTGTGAATTCATCTCAGAGAGTTACACTTATATTTCATGCAGCAGTCCATTATCACTGGTTTTGAGGAACCTGAGAAGGACCTCTTTGGATCGCTTTGAGGCCTACGCTGATAAAGGAAATATCATCAATTCAAAACGTGAAAGAAGCTTTCTGAGAAACTTCTTTGTGATCTGTGAATTCCTCTCACAGAGTTACCGCTTAGTTCTCAGGAAGCAGTTTGCTAACACTCTTTTCGTGGAATCTGCAAAGTGAGTTTTGGGAGCCCATAAGGGCCCATGGTGAATAAGGAAATATCCTCAGATAATACCTAGGGAGAAGCTTTCTAAGAGATTGCTTTCTGATGTGTGTCTTCATCACACAGAGTTCCACCCTTCCCTTCTGGGAACAGTTTGCTAACTCTGTTATCTTGTGTTCTGCAAAGTGATATTTGGGAGCTCATTGAGGGCTATGGTGAAAAAGGAAGTATCCTGAGATCAAAACTGCAAGGAAGCCTTCAGAGGAACTGCATTTTGATGTGTGAATGCAACTCCCAGAGTTACACTTTTCTCTTCATGTTCAGTTTGCTAACACACTTTTCTGGAAATCTGCAATGGGATATTTCTGAACGCAATGAAGCTTACGGTGACAAAGGAAATAGCCTCAGATGCAAACTAGAAAGAAGCTTTCTTAGAAACTTCTTGGTGATGTGTGAATTCATCTCACAGAGTTACACTTATGTTTCATGCAGCAGTCCATTATCACTGGTTTTGAGGAACCTGAGAAGGACCTCTTTGGATCGCTTTGAGGCCTACGCTGATAAAGGAAATATCATCAGTTCAAAACGTGAAAGAAGCTTTCTGAGTAACTTCTTTGTGATCTGTGAATTCCTCTCACAGAGTTACAGCTTAGTTCTCAGGAAGCAGTTTGCTAACACTCTTTTCGTGGAATCTGCAAAGTGAGTTTTGGGAGCCCATTAGGGCCCACGATGAATAAGGATATATCCTCAGATAATACCTAGGGAGAAGCTTTCTAAGAGAGTGCTTTCTGATGTGTGTCTTCATCACACAGAGTTCCACCCTTCCCTTCTGGGAACAGTTTGTAACTCTGTTATCTTGTGTTCTGCAAAGTGATATTTGGGAGCTCATTGAGGGCTATGGTGAAAAAGGAAGTATCCTGAGCTCAAAACTGGAAAGAAGCCTTCAGAGAAACTGCATTTTGATGTGTGAATGCAACTCCCAGAGTTACACTTTTCTCTTCATGTTCAGTTTGCTAACACAGCTTTCTGGAAATCTGCAATGGGATATTTCTGAACACAATGAAGCTTACGGTGACAAAGGAAATAGCCTCACATGAAAACAAGAAAGAAGCTTTCTTAGAAACTTCTTGGTGATGTGTGAATTCATCTCACACAGTTACACTTATGTTTCATGCAGCAGTCCGTTATCACTGTTTTGGAGGATCCTGAGAAAGAACTCTTTGGATCGCTTTGAGGCCTACGCTGATAAAGGAAATATCATCAGTTCAAAATGTGAAAGAAGCTTTCTGAGAAACTTCTTTGTGATCTGTGAATTCCTTTCACAGAGATACAGCTTAGTTCTCAGGAAGCAGTTTGCTAACACTCTTTTCGTGGAATCTGCAAAGTGAATTTTGGGAGCCGATAGGGGCCCATGGTGAATAAGGAAATATCCTCATATAATAATTAGAGAGAAGCTTTCTAAGAGATTGCTTTCTGATGTGTGTTTGCATCACACAGAGTTCCACCCTTCCCTTCTGGGAACAGTTTGCTAACTCTGTTATCTTGTGTTCTGCAAAGTGATATTTGGGAGCTCATTGAGGACTATGGTGAAAAGGTAGTATGGTTAGATCAATACTGGAAAGAAGCCTTCAGAGAAACTGCATTTTGATATGTGAATGCATATCCCAGAGTTACACTTTTCTCTTCATGTTCAGTTAGCTAACACAGTTTTCTGGAAATCTGCAATGGGATATTCTGAACGCAATGAAGCTTACGGTGACAAAGGAAATAGCCTCAGATGAAAACGAGAAAGAAGCTTTATTAGAAACTTCTTGGTGATGTGTGAATTCATCTCAGAGAGTTACGCTTATATTTCATGCAGCAGTCCATTATCACTGGTTTTCAGGAACATGAGAAGGGCCTCGTTGGATCGTTTTGAGGCCTATGCTGATAAAGGAAATATCATCAGTTCAAAACGTGAAAGAAGCTTTTGGAGAAACTTCTTTGTGATCTGTGAATTCATCTCACAGAGTTTCAACTTCGTCCTCAAGAAGAAGTTTGCTAACACTCTTTTCGTGGAATCTGCAAAGTGATATTTGGGAGCCCATGGGGCCCCTTGTGAAAAAGGATATATCTTCAGATAACTACTAGACAGAAGCTTTCTGCGAGATTGCTTTCTGATGTGTGACTTCAGCACACCGAGTTCCAGCGTTCCCTTCTAGGAACAGTTTGCTAACACTGTTGTCGGGCATTCTGCAAAGTGATATTTGGGAGCTCATTGAGGGCTATGGTGAAACAGGAAATATCTTCAGAGAAAAACTGGAAAGAAGCATTCTGGGAAAATGCACTTCGATGTATGAATGCAACTCACAGAGTTACACTCTACTCTTCAGGGTACAGTTTGCTAACACAGTTTTCTTGAAATCTGCAATGGGACACTTCTAGGCGCAATGAAGCTTATGGTGACAAAGGAAATATCCTGAGGTGAGAACTAGAAAGAAGCTTTCTTAGAAACTTCTTGGTGATGTGTGAATTCATCTCACAGAGTTACATTTATGTTTCGTGGAGCAGTGCATTAACACTGTCTTTGAGGAAACTGAGAAGGGCTACTTTGGATCGCATTGAGGGCTACGCAGATAAAGGAAATAACATCAGTTCAAAACGTCAAAGAAACTTTCTGAGAAACTTCTTTGTGATCTCTGAATTCATCTCACAGAGTTACAACTTAGTCCTCAAGAAGCACTTTGCTAACACTTTTTTCGGGAATCTGCAAAGTGATATTTGGGAGCCCATAGGGGCCCATTGTGAAAAAGGATATAACTTCAGATAACAACTAGAAAGAAGTTTTCTGCGAGATTGCTTTCTGATGTGTGACTTCAGCACACAGAGTTCCACCCTTCTCTTCTAGGAACAGTTTGCTAACACTGTTGTCGGGCATTCTGCAAAGTGATATTTGGGAGCTCATTGAGGGCTATGGTGAAACAGGAAATATCTTCAGAGAAAAACTGGAAAGAAGTCTTCTGGGAAAATGCACTTCGATGTATGAATGCAACTCACAGAGTTACACTCTTCTCTTCAGTGTACAGTTTGCTAACACAGTTTTGTTGAAATCTGCAATGGGACACTTCTAGACGCAATGAAGCTTCTGGTGACAAAAGAAATATCCTGAGGTGAGAACTAGAAAGAAGCTTTCTTAGAAACTTCTTGGTGATGTGTGAATTCATCTCACAGAGTTACACTTATGTTTCGTGGAGCAGTGAATGAACACTGTCTTTGAGGAACCTGAAAAGGGCTACTTTGGATCGCACTGAGTCCTACGCTGATAAAGGAAATAACATCAGTTCAAAACGTGAAAGAAGCTTTCTGAGAAATTTCTTTGTGATCTGTGAATTCATCTCACAGAGTTACAACTTAGTCCTCAAGAAGCAGTTTGCTAACACTCTTTTCATGGAATCTGCAAAGTGATATTTGGGAGCCCATAGGGGCCCATTGTGAAAAAGGATATATCTTCAGATAATAACTAGACAGAAGCTTTCTGCGACATTGCTTTCTGATGTGTGACTTCAGCACACACAGTTCCACTCTTCCCTTCTAGGAACACTTTGCTAACAATGTTGTCGTGCATTCTGCAAAGTGATATTTGGGAGCTCATTGAGGGCTATGGTGAAAAAGGAAATATCTTCAGAGAAAAAGTGGAAATAAGCCTTCTGGGAAAATCACTTCGATGTATGAATGCAACTCACAGAGTTACACTCTTCTCTTCACTGTACAGTTTGCTAACACAGTTTTCTTGAAATCTGCAATGGGATACTTCTTGGCGCAATGAAGCTTATGGTGACAAAGGAAATATCCTGAGTTGAAAACTAGAAAGAAGCTTTCTTAGAAACTTCTTGGTGATGTGTGAATTCATCTCACAGAGTTACACTTATGTTTCGTGGAGCAGTGCATTAACACTGTCTTTGAGGAACCTGAGAAGGGCTACTTTGGATCGCATTGAGGCCTACGCTGATAAAGAAAATAACATCAGTTCAAAATGTGAAAGAAGTTTTCTGAGAGACTTTTTTGTGATCTGTGAATTCATCTCACAGAGTTACAACTTAGTTCTCAAGAAGCAGTTTGCTAACACTCTTTTCGTGGAATCTGCAAAGTGATATTTGAGAGCCCATAGGGGCCCATTGTGAGAAAGGATATATCTTCAGATAACAACTAGACAGAAGCTTTCTGCGAGATTGCTTTCTGATGTGTGACTTCAGCACACAGAGTTCCACCCTTCCCTTCTAGGAACAGTTTGCTAACACTGTTGTCGGGCATTCTGCAAAGTGATATTTGGGAGCTGATTGAGGGCTATGCTGAAAAAGGAAATATTTTCAGAGAAAAATTGGAAAGAAGCCTTCTGGGAAAATGCACTTCGATGTATGAATGCAACTCACAGAGTTACACTCTTCTCTTCACTGTACAGTTTACTAACACAGTTTACTTGAAATCTGCGATGGGACACTTCTTGGTGCAATGAAGCTTATGGTGACAAAGGAAATATCCTGAGGTGAGAACTAGAAAGAAGCTTTCTTAGAAACTTCTTGGTGATGTGTGAATTCATCTCACAGAGTTACACTTATGTTTCTTGGAGCAGTGCATTAACACTGTCGTTGAGGAACCTGAGAAGGGCTACTTTGGATCGCATTGAGGCCTACGCTGATAAAGGAAATAACATCAGTTCAAAACGTGAAAGAAGCTTTCTGAGAAACTTCTTTGTGATCTGTGAATTCATCTCACAGAGTTACAACTTAGTCCTCAAGAAGCACTTTGCTAACACTCTTTTCGTGGAATCTGCAAAGTGATATTTGGGAGCCCATAGGGGCCCATTGTGAAAAAGGATATATCTTCGGATAACAACTAGACAGAAGCTTTCTGCGAGATTGCTTTCTGATGTGTGACTTCAGCACACAGAGTTCCACCCTTCCCTTCTAGGAACAGTTTGCTAACACTGTTGTCGGGCATTCTGCAAAGTGATATTTGGGATCTCATTGAGGGCTATGGTGAAAAAGGAAATATCTTCAGAGAAAAACTGTAAAGAAGCTTTCTGGGAAAATGCATTAAGTGCATTAAGCAGTACACTTCAGTTGCAACTCTGTGAGATGAATTCACAGATCACAAAGAAGTTTCTCAGAAAGCTTCTTACACGTTTTGAACTGATGTTATTTCCTTTATCAGCGTAGGCCTCAATGCGATTCAAAGTAGCCCTGCTCAGGTTCCTCAAAGACAGTGTTCATGCACTGCTCCACGAAACATAAGTGTAACTCTGTGAGATGAATTCACACATCACCAAGAAGTTTCTAAGAAAGCTTCTTTCTAGTTCTCACCTCAGGATATTTCCTTTGTCACTATAAACTTCATTGCGCCAAGAAGTGTTCCATTGCAGATTTCAAGAAAACTGTGTTAGCAACTGTACACTGAAGAGAAGAGTGTAACTCTGTGAGTTTTATTCATACATCGAAGTGCATTTTCCCAGAAGGTTTCTTTCCAGTTTTTCTCTGAAGATATTTCCTGTTTCACCATAGCCCTCAATGAGCTCCCAAATATCACTTTGCAGAATGCCCGACAACAGTGTTAGCAAACTGTTCCTAGAGGGAAGGGTGGAACTCTGTGTGCTGAAGTCACACATCAGAAAGCAATCTCGCAGAAAGCTTCTGTCTAGTTGTTATCTGAAGATATATCCTTTTTCACAATGGCCCCTATGGGCTCCCAAATATCACTTTGCAGATTCCACGAAAAGAGTGTTAGCAAACTGCTTCTTGAGGACTAAGTTGTAACTCTGTGAGATGAATTCACAGTTCACAAAGAAGTTCCTCAGAAAGCTTCTTTCACGTATTGAACTGATGTTATTTCCTTTATCAGCCAGGCCTCAATGCGATCCAATGTAGCCCTTCTCAGGTTCCTCAAGGACAGTGTTAATGCACTGCTCCCGAAACATAAGTGTAACTCTGTGAGATGAATTCACACATCACCAGGAAGTTTCTAAGAAAGCTTCTTTCTAGTTCTCACCTCAGGATATTTCCTTTGTCACCATAAGCTTCATTGCGCCAAGAAGTGTCCCATTGCAGATTTCAAGAAAACTGTGTTAGCAAACTGTACACTGAAGAGAAGAGTGTAACTCTGTGAGTTTTATTCATACATCGAAGTGCATTTTCTCAGAAGGCTTCTTTCCAGTTTTTCTCTGAAGATATTTCCTGTTTCACCATAGCCTTCAATGAGCTCCCAAATATCACTTTGTAGAATGCCCGACAACAGTGTTAGCAAACTGTTCCTAGAAGGGAAGGGTGGAACTCTGTGTGCTGAAGTCACACATCAGAAAGCAGTCTCGCAGAAATCTTCTGTCTAGTTGTTATCTGAAGATATATCCTTTTTCACATTTGGCCCCTATGGGCTCCCAAATATCACTTTGCAGATTCCACGAAAAGAGTGTTAGCAAACTGCTTCTCGAGGACTAAGTTGTAACTCTGTGAGATGAATTCACAGTTCACAAAGAAGTTCCTCAGAAAGCTTCTTTCACGTTTTGAACTGATGTTATTTCTTTTTCAGCCAGGCCTCAATGCGATCCAATGTAGCCCTTCTCAGGTTCCTCAAGGACAGTGTTAATGCACTGCTCCCGAAACATAAGTGTAACTCTATGGGATGAATTCACACATCACAAGAAGTTTCTAAGAAAGCTTCTTTCTAGTTCTCACCTCAGGATATTTCCTTGTCACCATAAGCGTCATTGCGCCAAGAAGTGTCCCATTGCAGATTTCAAGAAAACTGCGTTAGCAAACTGTACAGTGAAGAGAAGAGTGTATCTCTGTGAGTTGCATTCATACATCGAATTGCATTTTCCCAGAAGGCTTCTTTCCAGTCTTTCTCTGAAGGTATTTCCTGTTTCATTATAGACCTCAATGAGCTCCCAAATATCACCTTGCAAAATGCCCGACAACAGTGTTCGCAAACTGTTCCTAGAAGGGAAGGGTGTAACTCTGTGTGCTGAAGTCACACATCAGAAAGCAATCTCGCAGAAAGCTTCTGTCTAGTTGTTATCTGAAGATATATCGTTTTTCACAATGGGCCCCTAAGGGCTCCCAAATATCACATTGCAGATTCCACGAAAAGAGTGTTAGCAAACTGCTTCTTGAGCACTAAATTGTAACTCTGTGAGATGAATTCACAGATCACAAAGAAGTTTCTCAGAAAGCTTCTTTGACGTTTTGAACTGATGTTATTTCCTTTATCAGCGTAGGCCTCAATGCGATCAAGGAGCCCTTCTCAGGTTCCTCAAAGACAGTGTTAATGCACTGCTCCACGAAACATAAGTGTAACTCTGTGAGATGAATTCACACATCACCAAGAAATTTCTAAGAAAGTTTCTTTCTAGTTCTCACCTCAGGATATTTCCTTTGTCACCATAAGCTTCATTGCGCCTAGAAGTGTCCCATTGCAGATTTCAAGAAAACTGTGTTAGCAAACTGTACACTGAAGAGAAGAGTGTAACTCTGTGAGTTGCATTCATACATCGAAGTGCATTTTCCCAGAAGGCTTCTTCCAGTTTTTCTCTGAAGATATTTCCTGTTTCACCATAGCCCTCAATGAGATCCCAAATATCACTTTGCAGAATGCCCGACAACAGTGTTAGCAAACTGTTCCTAGAAGGGAAGGGTGGAACTCTGTGTGCTGAAGTCACACATCAGAAAGCAATCTCGCAGAAAGCTTCTGTCTAGTTGTTATCTGAAAATATATCCTTTTTCACAATGGACACCTATGGGCTCCCAAATATCACTTTGCAGATTCCACGAAAAGAGTGTCAGCAACCTGCTTCTTGAGGACTAAGTTGTAACTCTGTGAGATGAATTCACAGATCACAAAGAAGTTTCTCAGAAAGCTTCTTTCACGTTTTGAACTGATGTTATTTCCTTTATCAGCGTAGGCCTCAATGCGATCCAAGGTAGCCCTGCTCAGGTTCCTCAAGACAGTGTTCATGCACTTCTCCCGAAACAGAAGTGTAACTCTATGGGATGAATTCACACATCACCAAGAAGTTTCTAAGAAAGCTTCTTTCTAGTTCTCACCTCAGGTTATTTCCTTTGTCACCATAAGCGTCATTGCACCAAGAAGTGTCCCATTGCAGATTTCAAAAAAACTGCGTTAGCAAACTGTACAGTGAAGAGAAGAATGTGTCTCTGTGAGTTGCATTCATACATCGAATTGCATTTTCCCACAAGGCTTCTTTCCAGTCTTTCTCTGAAGGAATTTCCTGTTTCATTATAGCCCTCAATGAGCTCCCAAATATCACTTTGCAGAATGCCCGACAACAGTGTTCGCAAACTGTTCCTAGAAGGGAAGGCTGGAACTCTGTGTGCTGAAGTCACACATCAGAAAGCAATCTCGCAGAAAGCTTCTGTGTAGTTGCTATCTGAAGATATATCGTTTTTCACAATAGGCCCCTATGGGCTCCCAAATATCACTTTGCAGATTCCACGAAAAGAGTGTTAGCAAACTGCTTCTTGAGCACTAAGTTGTAACTCTATGAGATGAATTCACAGATCACAAAGAAGTTTCTCAGAAAGCTTCTTTCACGTTTTGAACTGATGTTATTTCCTTTATCAGCGTAGGCCTCAATGCGATCCAAAGTAGCCCTTCTCAGGTTCCTCAAAGACAGTGTTAATGCACTGCTCCATGAAACATAAGTGTAACTCTGTGAGATGAATTCACACATCACAAAGAAGTTTCTAAGAAAGCTTCTTTCTAGTTCTCACCTCAGGATATTTCCTTTGTCACCATAAGCTTCATTGCACCAAGAAGTGTCCCATTGCAGAATCAAGAAAACTGTGTTAGCAAACTGTACACTGAAGAGAAAAGTGTACTCTGTGAGTTGCATTCATACATCGAAGTGCATTTTCCCAGAAGGCTTCTTCCAGTTTTTCTCTGAAGGTATTTCCTGTTTCACACAGCCCTCAATGAGCTCCCAAATATCACTTTGCAGAATGCCGACAA
>NW_022681155.1:0-29732 GCF_009764315.1 Trachypithecus francoisi | reverse complement strand
ACCAGGAGTCCCGACTTCAGAGTAGCCTGGAGTCGATTTCCACCAGGGGAGGGGGAGCTTCCGTGCGCCTGCTGAGGTCATCTCATGACCCCCCCCCCGTCCGATCCGATTCTGGACCCCTACGGGGGAGAATGGATTGGCTGAGCACATCACATCGACTGAGGCAGGCAGGGCCTGGCTGCAGCCCAGAATGATCCCATGGGCCTCAAGGCGTGGAGTCAGCGGAAAGTTCACTGAGCCCTGAGCCCTCTGCCTCCCTCCTTTCAAAGAGCGGTGACCTGCCGTGCTTCTCAAGGGCCTGGGGCTCCTTCAAGCTGATCCCGCTTTCCAGGACACCTGTCAACAGGTCCAGGGCCGAATCCGAGGTGGAGCCAATGCGTGGCACTGGCCTACCCTGGCACAGATGGTGTAAGCGTGTGTCCCTGCGGGCACACGGGCCGACTGCCAGAGAAACAACGGTGTCCTGGCATGTGCCCGGTGGAAGGGGGGCACAGGTGACCTTTCCATGAATGCCAGGGAAAATCCAAGAACGTCTGGGATCTAGCAGCCGGACAAAAGTCTCAGCGGGTCAGTCCACCCAGGAGCAGAGGGGGTCTCATTCTCAGGAACGAGACTGGGTGTGCAGAGGAAATGCCACAGCACCTCTTCCAGAAGACAAGGACCTGTCTTTCCAAGGAGGAGGGAGGCAGAGGGCTCAGAAGCGTCAGTGAACTTTCAGTGGACAGCACGCCTTCAGGCCTGTGGGATGATTGTGGGCTGCAGCGAGACCCTGCCTGCCTCAGTCGATGTGCTCAGCCCATCCATTCTCCCCCGTAAGGGTCCAGAATCTTTTTTTTTTTTATTTTTTTTTTATTATACTTTAAGTTCTAGGGTACATGTGCATAATGTGCAGGTTTGTTACATATGTATACTTATGCCATGTTGGTGTGCTGCACCCATCAACTCGTCAGCACCCATCAATTCATCATTTATATCATGTATAACTCCCCAGTGCAATCCCTCCCTCCTCCCCCCTCCCCATGATAGGCCCCAGTGTGTGATGTTCCCCTTCCCCGTCCAAGTGATCTCATTGTTCAGTTCCCACCTGTGAGTGAGAACATGCGGTGTTTGGTTTTCTCTTCTTGTGATAGTTTGCTAAGAATGATGGTTTCCAGCTGCATCCATGTCCCTACAAAGGACGCAAACTCATCCTTTTGGATGGCTGCATAGTATTCCATGGTGTATATATGCCACATTTTCTTAATCCCGTCTGTCACAGATGGACATTTGGGTTGATTCCAAGTCTTTGCTATTGTAAATAGTGCCGCAATAAACATACGTGTGCACGTGTCTTTGTAGTAGAGTAATTTATAATCCTTTGGGTATATACCCAGTAGTGAGATGGCTGTGTCCTATGGTACATCTAGTTCTAGATCCTTGAGGAATCGCCATACTGTTTTCCATAATGGTTGAACTAGTTTACAATCCCACCAACAGTGTAAAAGTGTTCCTATTTCTCCACATCCTCTCCAACACCTGTTCTTTCCTGACTTCTTAATGATTGCCATTCTGACTGGTGTGAGATGGCTGAAACTGGATCCTTTCCTTACCCCTTATACGAAGATTAATTCAAGATGGATTAGAGACTGAAATGTTAGACCTAATACCATAAAACCCTAGAAGAAAATCTAGGTAGTACCATTCAGGACATAGGATGGGCAAGGACTTCATGTCTAAAACACCAAAAGCAACGGCAGCAAAAGCCAACATGGACAAATGGATCTCATTAAACTAAAGAGCTTTTGCACAGCAAGAGAAACTACCATCAGAGTGAACAGGCAACCTACAGAATGGGAGAAAATTTTTGTAACCTACTCATCTGACCAAGGGCTAATATCCAGAATCTACAAAGAACTCAAACAAATATACAAGAAAAAAACAAACAACCCCATCAAAAAGTGGGCAAAGGATATAAACAGACATTTCTCAAAGGAAGACATCCACACAGCCAACACACACGTGAAAAAATGCTCATCATCACTCGCCATCAGAGAAATGCAAATCAAAACCACAATGAGATACCATCTCACACCAGTCAGAATGGCAATCATTAAGAAGTCAGGGTCCAGAATCTTATCTGAAGTGGAGTCCTGAGACCCCAGCAGGCGCCCTGAAGCTCCCCCTCCCCCGGACGAAATCGGCTCCAACCCAAGCAGTTTTGGAGAGGAAAACAATCATGACAGGGATCTCCAGGAAGTGTCTCCCCGATGGACTGGGAGCGGACACATGACCCAGGCACAGACGCGGAGGGAGGCTCACCAAAGAGAGGCCGACATGCAAGAAATCGCTTTTTGGCAAAAAGGCGTTTTTCTCCAAACACACACACGCGCACACACCACACACACACACACAAACACACACACCCCAACCGAAAGACAGAGTGCAAAGAACTGACAGAGAGTCAGAGACAGAGAGAGAATCGAAAATGGGACACACACAAACACATAGACACACAGAGAGTCATAGAGCAGTGGCAGAGAAACAAACAGCCCCAGGCAGCCGCTGAGGCTACGGGGTTCCGCTCTGGACCCAGAACGACCCTCGATTGAGAGATCAGCCCACGGGTCTGCAGGCCGACCCGTCCTCGAGATCACGGCGGCGGGGGGTGGGGGGGGCAAGGCTTCTGGGGAGACTCACCCGAACAGCGTCCGGGCGGGCCTGAGGCTGGGATGCGGCGCTGCTTCCCCCCCCCCCCCCGACCCCCCGCCTGTGCTTTCGACCTCCTGGTCAGCCCTTTGCCAGGACTCCTGGCATCCGGAGACAGTCCTGTCGACCCCGCGGAGAGAGGTCAGGCTGGAGCCTCGGAGCCCCGCCCCCCAAGCACTGCCAAGGAGGGCTCCGGTTTGCCAGGCCTCAGGTCCTGGTTCCTATGACAACCGTGGGAACCACTGTGAGGCCAGCACCAGCTCGCTGCCAGAACCCGCTGGCCACTCGCGCATGCGCATTGGCTTCTCAGGCCTGCGCTCCACTGCCAGCAGTCAGGCTGCGTCCCCTTTAAAGGATGGCGGCCGCTCGGCACCAGGGGCTCTCCCGCTGCAGCCTTGGCAGCGGCTGCATCCGGGGTCCTGTTGAGGGCCGCGTGGGAGAGGCGGCCGCGGGCAGCGTCCCACGATCCAACGGCAACCACCAGGAGTCCCGACTTCAGAGTAGCCTGGAGTCGATTTCCACCAGGGGAGGGGGAGCTTCCGTGCGCCTGCTGAGGTCATCTCATGCCCCCCCCGTCCGATCCGATTCTGGACCCCTACGGGGGAGAATGGATTGGCTGAGCACATCACATCGACTGAGGCAGGCAGGGCCTGGCTGCAGCCCAGAATGATCCCATGGGCCTCAAGGCGTGGAGTCAGCGGAAAGTTCACTGAGCCCTGAGCCCTCTGCCTCACTCCTTTCAAAGAGCGGTGACCTGCCGTGCTTCTCAAGGGCCTGGGGCTCCTTCAAGCTGATCCCGGTTTCCAGGACACCTGTCAACAGGTCCAGGGGTGAATCCGAGGTGGAGCCAATGCGTGGCACTGGCCTACCCTGGAACAGATGGTGCAAGCGTGTGTCCCTGCGGGCACACGGGCGGACTGCCGGAGAAACAATGGTGTCCTGGCATGTGCCCGGTGGAAGGGGGGCACAGGTGACCTTTCCATGAATGCCAGGTTAAATCCAAGAACGTCTGGGATCTAGCAGCCGGACAAAAGTCTCAGCGGGTCAGTCCACCCAGGAGCAGAGGGGGTCTCATTCTCAGGAAGGAGACTGGGTGTGCAGGGGAAATGCCACAGCACCTCTTCCAGAAGACAAGGACCTGTCTTTCCAAGGAGGAGGGAGGCAGAGGGCTCAGAAGCATCAGTGAACTTTCAGTGGACAGCACGCCTTCAGGCCTGTGGGATGATTGTGGGCTGCAGCGAGACCCTGCCTGCCTCAGTTGATGTGCTCAGCCCATCCATTCTTCCACTTTTTCATTTTTTTTTTATTACACTTTAAGTTCTAGGGTACATGTGCATAACGTGCAGGTTTGTTACATATGTATACTTATGCCATGTTGGTGTGCTGCACCCATCAACTCGTCAGCACCCATCAATTCATCATTTATATCATGTATAACTCCCCAGTGCAATCCCTCCCCTCCCCCCTCCCCATGATAGGCCCCAGTGTGTGATGTTCCCCTTCCCCAGTCCAAGTGATCTCATTGTTCAGTTCCCACCTGTGAATGAGAACATGCGGTGTTTGGTTTTCTCTTCTTGTGATAGTTTGCTAAGAATGATGGTTTCCAGCTGCATCCATGTCCCTACAAAGGACGCAAACTCATCCTTTTGGATGGCTGCATACTATTCCATGGTGTATATATGCCACATTTTCTTAATCCAGTCTGTCACAGATGGACATTTGGGTTGATTCCAAGTCTTTGCTATTGTAAATAGTGCCGCAATAAACATACGTGTGCATGTGTCTTTGTAGTAGAGTAATTTATAATCCTTTGGCTATATACCCAGTAGTGGGATGGCTGGGTCCTATGGTACATCTAGTTCTAGATCCTTGAGGAATCGCCATACTGTTTTCCATAATGGTTGAACTAGTTTACAATCCCACCAACAGTGTAAAAGTGTTCCTATTTCTCCACATCCTCTCCAACACCTGTTCTTTCCTGACTTCTTAATGATTGCCATTCTGACTGGTGTGAGATGGCTGAAACTGGATCCTTTCCTTACCCCTTATACGAAGATTAATTCAAGATGGATTAGAGACTGAAATGTTAGACCTAATACCATAAAAACCCTAGAAGAAAATCTAGGTAGTACCATTCAGGACATAGGCATGGGCAAGGACTTCATGTCTAAAACACCAAAAGCAACGGCAGCAAAAGCCAACATGGACAAATGGGATCTCATTAAACTAAAGAGCTTTTGCACAGCAAGAGAAACTACCATCAGAGTGAACAGGCAACCTACAGAATGGGAGAAAATTTTTGCAACCTACTCATCTGACCAAGGGCTAATATCCAGAATCTACAAAGAACTCAAACAAATATACAAGAAAAAAACAAACAACCCCATCAAAAAGTGGGCAAAGGATATGAACAGACATTTCTCAAAGGAAGACATCCATACAGCCAACACACACGTGAAAAAATGCTCATCATCACTCGCCATCAGAGAAATGCAAATCAAAACCACAATGAGATACCATCTCACACCAGTCAGAATGGCAATCATTAAGAAGGCAGGGTCCAGAATCTTATCTGAAGTGGAGTCCTGAGACCCCAGCAGGCGCCCTGAAGCTCCCCCTCCCCCGGATGAAATGGGTTCCAACTGAAGCAGTTTTGGAGAGGAAAATAATCATGACAGGGATCTCTAGGAAGTGTCTCCCCGATGGACTGGGAGGGGACACATGACCCAGGCACAGACGCGGAGGGAGGCTCACCAAAGAGAGGCCGACATGCAAGAAATCGCTTTTTGGCAAAAAGGCGTTTTTCTCCAAACACACACACACACACACACACACACACACACACACACACCCCAACCGAAAGACACATTACAAAGAACTGACAGAGAGTCAGAGACAGAGATTGAATCGAAAATGGGACACACACAAACACATAGACACACAGAGAGTCATAGAGCAGTGGCAGAGAAACAAACAGCCCCAGGCAGCCGCTGAGGCTACAGGGTTCGGCTCTGGACCCAGAACGACCCTCGATTGAGAGATCAGCCCACGGGTCTGCAGGCCGACCCGTCCTCGAGATCACGGCGGCGGGGGTGGGGGGGGCAAGGCTTCTGGGGAGACTCACCCGAACAGCGTCCGGGCGGGCCTGAGGCTGGGATGCGGCGCTGCTTCGCCCCCGACCCCCCGCCTGTGCTTTCAACATCCTGGTCAGCCCTTTGTCAGGACTCCTGGCATCCGGAGACAGTCCTGTCGACCCTGCGGAGAGGTCAGGCTGGAGCCTCGGAGCCCCGCCCCCCAAGCACTGCCATGGAGGGCTCCGGTTTGCCAGGCCTCAGGTCGTGGTTCCTATGACAACCGTGGGAACCACTGTGACGCGAGCACCCGCTCGCCGCGAGCACCCGCTGGCCACTCGCGCATGCGCATTGGCTTCTCAGGCCCAGGATGCGCTGCCAGCAGTCAGGCTGCGTCCCCTTTAAAGGATGGCGGCCGCTCGGCCCCAGGGGCTCTCCCGCTGCAGCCTTGGCAGCGGCTGCATCCGGGGTCCTGTTGAGGGCCGCGTGGGAGAGGCGGCCGCGGGCAGCGTCCCACGATCCAACGGCAACCACCAGGAGTCCCGACTTCACAATATCCTGGAGCCGATTTCCACCAGGGGAGGGGGAGCTTCCGTGCGCCTGCTGAGGTCATCTCATGACCCCCGTCCGATCCGATTCTGGACCCCTACGGGGGAGAATGGATTGGCTGAGCACATCACATCGACTGAGGCAGGCAGCGCCTGGCTGCAGCCCAGAATGATCCCATGGGCCTCAAGGCTTGGAGTCAGCGGAAAGTTCACTGAGCCCTGAGCCCTCTGCCTCCCTCCTTTCAAAGAGCGGTGACCTGCCGTGCTTCTCAAGGGCCTGGGGCTCCTTCAAGCTGATCCCGCTTTCCAGGACACCTGTCAACAGGTCCAGGGCCGAATCCGAGGTGGAGCCAATGCGTGGCACTGGCCTACCCTGGAACAGATGGTGTAAGCGTGTGTCCCTGCGGGCATACGGGCCGACTGCCAGAGAAACAACGGTGTCCTGGCATGTGCCCGGTGGAAGGGGGGCACAGGTGACCTTTCCATGAATGCCAGGGAAAATCCAAGAACGTCTGGGATCTAGCAGCCGGACAAAAGTCTCAGCGGGTCAGTCCACCCAGGAGCAGAGGGGGTCTCATTCTCAGGAACGAGACTGGGTGTGCAGAGGAAATGCCACAGCACCTCTTCCAGAAGACAAGGACCTGTCTTTCCAAGGAGGAGGGAGGCAGAGGGCTCAGAAGCGTCAGTGAACTTTCAGTGGACAGCACGCCTTCAGGCCTGTGGGATGATTGTGGGCTGCAGCGAGACCCTGCCTGCCTCAGTCGATGTGCTCAGCCCATCCATTCTCCCCCGTAAGGGTCCAGAATCTTTTTTTTTTTTTTCATTTTTTTTATTATACTTTAAGTTCTAGGGTACATGTGCATAATGTGCAGGTTTGTTACATATGTATACTTATGCCATGTTGGTGTGCTGCACCCATCAACTCGTCAGCACCCATCAATTCATCATTTATATCATGTATAACTCCCCAGTGCAATCCCTCCCTCCTCCCCCCTCCCCATGATAGGCCCCAGTGTGTGATGTTCCCCTTCCCCAGTCCAAGTGATCTCATTGTTCAGTTCCCACCTGTGAGTGAGAACATGCGGTGTTTGGTTTTCTCTTCTTGTGATAGTTTGCTAAGAATGATGGTTTCCAGCTGCATCCATGTCCCTACAAAGGACGCAAACTCATCCTTTTGGATGGCTGCATAGTATTCCATGGTGTATATATGCCACATTTTCTTAATCCAGTCTGTCACAGATGGACATTTGGGTTGATTCCAAGTCTTTGCTATTGTAAATAGTGCCGCAATAAACATACGTGTGCATGTGTCTTTGTAGTAGAGTAATTTATAATCCTTTGGCTATATACCCAGTAGTGAGATGGCTGGCTCCTATGGTACATCTAGTTCTAGATCCTTGAGGAATCGCCATACTGTTTTCCACAATGGTTGAACTAGTTTACAATGCCACCAACAGTGTAAAAGTGTTCCTATTTCTCCACATCCTCTCCAACACCTGTTCTTTCCTGACTTCTTAATGATTGCCATTCTGACGGGTGTCAGATGGCTGAAACTGGATCCTTTCCTTACCCCTTTTATGAAGATTAATTCAAGATGGATTAGAGACTGAAATGTTAGACCTAATACCATAAAAACCCTAGAAGAAAATCTAGGTAGTACCACTCAGGACATAGGCATGGGGAAGGTCTTCATGTCTAAAACACCAAAAGCAACGGCAGCAAAAGCCAAGATGGACAAATGGGATCTCATTAAACTAAAGAGCTTTTGCACAGCAAGAGAACCTACCATCAGTGTGAACAGGCAACCTACAGAATGGGAGAAAATTTTTGCAACCTACTCATCTGACCAAGGGCTAATATCCAGAATCTACAAAGAACTCAAACAAATATACAAGAAAAAACAAACAACCCCATCAAAAAGTGGGCAAAGGATATGAACAGACATTTCTCAAAGGAAGACATCCATACAGCCAACACACACGTGAAAAAATGCTCATCATCACTCGCCATCAGAGAAATGCAAATCAAAACCACAATGAGATACCATCTCACACCAGTCAGAGTGGCAATCATTAAGAAGTCAGGGTCCAGAATCTTATCTGAAGTGGAGTCCTGAGACCCCAGCAGGCGCCCTGAAGCTCCCCCTCCCCCAGACGAAATCGGCTCCAACCCAAGCAGTTTTGGAGAGGAAAACAATCATGACAGGGATCTCCAGGAAGTGTCTCCCCGATGGACTGGGAGCGGACACATGACCCAGGCACAGACGCGGAGGGAGGCTCACCAAAGAGAGGCCGACATGCAAGAAATCGCTTTTTGGCAAAAAGGCGTTTTTCTCCAAACACACACACACACACCACACACACACACACACACACACACACCCCAACCGAAAGACAGAGTGCAAAGAACTGACAGAGAGTCAGAGACAGAGAGAGAATCGAAAATGGGACACACACAAACACATAGACACACAGAGAGTCATAGAGCAGTGGCAGAGAAACAAACAGCCCCAGGCAGCCGCTGAGGCTACGGGGTTCGGCTCTGGACCCAGAAAGACCGTCGATTGAGAGATCAGCTCACGGGTCTTCAGGCCGACCCGTCCTCGAGATCACGGCGGCGGGGGGTGGGGGGGGCAAGGCTTCTGGGGAGACTCACCCGAACAGCGTCCGGGCGGGCCTGAGGCTGGGATGCGGCGCTGCTTCCCCCCCCCCCGACCCCCCGCCTGTGCTTTCGACCTCCTGGTCAGCCCTTTGCCAGGACTCCTGGCATCCGGAGACAGTCCTGTCGACCCCGCGGAGAGAGGTCAGGCTGGAGCCTCGGAGCCCCGCCCCCCAAGCACTGCCACGGAGGGCTCCGGTTTGCCAGGCCTCAGGTCGTGGTTCCTATGACAACCGTGGGAACCACTGTGACGCGAGCACCCGCTCGCCGCGAGCACCCGCTGGCCACTCGCGCATGCGCATTGGCTTCTCAGCCCCGCGCTCCGCTGCCAGCAGTCAGGCTGCGTCCCCTTTAAAGGATGGCGGCCGCTCGGCACCAGGGGCTCTCCCGCTGCAGCCTTGGCAGCGGCTGCATCCGGGGTCCTGTTGAGGGCCGCGTGGGAGAGGCGGCCGCGGGCAGCGTCCCACGATCCAACGGCAACCACCAGGAGTCCCGACTTCAGAGTAGCCTGGAGTCGATTTCCACCAGGGGAAGGGGAGCTTCCGTGCGCCTGCTGAGGTCATCTCATGACCCCCCCCGTCCGATCCGATTCTGGACCCCTACGGGGGAGAATGGATTGGCTGAGCACATCACATCGACTGAGGCAGGCAGGGCCTGGCTGCAGCCCAGAATGATCCCATGGGCCTCAAGGCGTGGAGTCAGCGGAAAGTTCACTGAGCCCTGAGCCCTCTGCCTCCTTCCTTTCAAAGAGCGGTGACCTGCCCTGCTTCTCAACGGCCTGGGGCTCCTTCAAGCTGATCCCGCTTTCCAGGACACCTGTCAACAGGTCCAGGGCCGAATCCGAGGTGGAGCCAATGCGTGGCACTGGCCTACCCTGGCACAGATGGTGTAAGCGTGTGTCCCTGCGGGCACACGGGCCGACTGCCAGAGAAACAACGGTGTCCTGGCATGTGCCCGGTGGAAGGGGGGCACAGGTGACCTTTCCATGAATGCCAGGGAAAATCCAAGAACGTCTGGGATCTAGCAGCCGGACAAAAGTCTCAGCGGGTCAGTCCACCCAGGAGCAGAGGGGGTCTCATTCTCAGGAACGAGACTGGGTGTGCAGAGGAAATGCCACAGCACCTCTTCCAGAAGACAAGGACCTGTCTTTCCAAGGAGGAGGGAGGCAGAGGGCTCAGAAGCGTCAGTGAACTTTCAGTGGACAGCACACCTTGAGGCCTGTCGTTGATTGTGTGCTGCAGCGAGACCCTGCCTGCCTCAGTCGATGTGCTCAGCCCATCCATTCTCCCCCGTAAGGATCCAGAATCTTTTTTTTTTTCATTTTTTTTTTATTATACTTTAAATTCTAGCGTACATGTTCATAACGTGCAGGTTTGTTACATATGTATACTTATGCCATGTTGTTGTGCTGCACCCATCAACTTATCAGCACCCATCAATTCGTCATTTATATCATGTATAACGCCCCAGTGCAATCCCTCCCTCCTCCCCCCTCCCCATGATAGGCCCCAGTGTGTGATGTTCCCCTTCCCCAGTCCAAGTGATCTCATTGTTCAGTTCCCACCTGTGAGTGAGAACATGCGGTGTTTGGTTTTCTCTTCTTGTGATAGTTTGCTAAGAATGATGGTTTCCAGCTGCATCCATGTCCCTACAAAGGACGCAAACTCATCTGTTTTGATGGCTGCATAGTATTCCATGGTGTATATATGCCACATTTTTTTAATCCAGTCTGTCACAGATGGACATTGGGTTGATTCCAAGTCATTGCTATTGTAAATAGTGCCGCAATAAACATACGTGTGCATGTGTCTTTGTAGTAGAGTAATTTATAATCCTTTGGCTATATACCCAGTAGTGGGATGGCTGGGTCATATGGTACATCTAGTTCTAGATCCTTGAGGAATTGCCATACTGTTTTCCATAATGGTCGAACTAATTTACACTCCCACCAACAGTGTAAAAGTGTTCCTATTTCTCCACATCCTCTCCAACACCTGTTGTTTCCTGACTTCTTAATGATTGCCATTCTAACTGGTGTGAGATGGCATCTCATTGTAGTTTTGATTTGCATTTCTCTGATGGCGAGTGATGATGAGCATTTTTTCATATGTCTCTTGGCTGTATGGATGTCGTCCTTTGAGAAATGTCTGTTCATATCCTTTCCCCACTTTTTGATGGGTTTTTTTTTTCTTGTATATTTGTTTGAGTTCTTTGTAGATTCTGGATATTAGCCCTTTGTCAAATGAGTAGGTTGCAAAAATTTTCTCCCATTCTGTAGGTTGCCTGTTCACTCTGATGGTAGTTTCTTTTGCTGTGCAAAAGCTCTTTAGTTTAATGAGATCCCATTTGTCAAATTTGGCTTTTGCTGCCATTGCTTTTGGTGTTTTAGATATGAAGTCCTTGCCCATGCCTATGTCCTGAATGGTACTACCTAGATTTTCTTCTAGGGTTTTTATGGTATTAGGTCTAACATTTAAGTCTCTAATCCATCTTGAATTAATTTTCGTATAAGGGGTAAGGAAAGGATCCAGTTTCAGCTTTCTACTTATGGCTAGCCAATTTTCCCAGCACCATTTATTAAATAGGGAATTCTTTCCCCATTTCTTGTTTCTCTCAGGTTTGTCAAAGATCAGATGGCTGTAGATGTGTGGTATTATTTCTGAGGGCTGTTCTGTTCCGTTGGTCTATAACTCTTTTGTGGTACCAGTACCATGCTGTTTTGGTTACTGTAGCCTTGTAGTATAGTTTGAAGTCAGGTAGTGTGACGCCTCCCGCTTTGTCCTTTTGACTTAGGATTGTCTTGGCAATGCGGGCTCTTTTTTGGTTCCATATGAACTTTAACGCAGTTTTTCCCAATTCTGTGAAGAAACTCATTGGTAGTTTGATGGGGATGGCATTGAATCTATAAATCACCTTGGGCAGTATGGCCATTTTCACGAAATTGATTCTTCCTATCCATGAGCATGGTATGTTCTTCCATTTGTTTGTGTCCTCTTTTATTTCACTGAGCAGTGGTTTGTAGTTCTCCTTGAAGAGGTCCTTTACATCCCTTGTAAGCTGGATTCCTAGGTATTTTATTCTCTTTGAAGCAATTGTGAATGGAAGTTGATTCCTGATTTGGCTCTCTGCTTGTCTGTTACTGGTGTATAAGAATGCTTGTGATTTTTGCACATTAATTTTGTATCCTGAGACTTTGCTGAAGTTGCTTATCAGCTTAAGGAGATTTTGGGCTGAGACGATGGGTTTTTCTAAATATACAATCATGTCATCTGCAAACAGGGACAATTTGACTTCTTCTTTTCCTAACTGGATACCCTTGATTTCTTTCTCTTGCCTGATTGCCCTAGCCAGAACTTCCAACACTATGTTGAATAGGAGTGGTGAGAGAGGGCATCCCTGTCTTGTGCCAGTTTTCAAAGGGAATTTTTCCAGCTTTTGCCTATTCAGTATGATATTAGCTGTGGGTTTGTCATAAATAGCTTATTATTTTGAGGCACGTTCCATCAATACCTAATTTATTGAGCGTTTTTAGCATAAAGGGCTGTTGAATTTTGTCAAAAGCCTTTTCTGCATCTATTGAGATAATCATGTGGTTCTTGTCTTTGGTTCTGTTTATATGCTGGATTACGTTTATTGATTTGCGAATGTTGAACCAGCCTTGCATCCCAGGGATGAAGCCCACTTGATCATGGTGGATAAGCTTTTTGATGTGCTGCTGAATCCGGTTTGCCAGTATTTTATTGAGAATTTTTGCATCGATGTTCATCAGGGATATTGGTCTAAAATTCTCTTTTTTTGTTGTGTCTCTGCCAGGCTTTGGTATCAGGATGATGTTGGCCTCATAAAATGAGTTAGGGAGGATTCCCTCTTTTTCTATTGATTGGAATAGTTTCAGAAGGAATGGTACCAGCTCCTCCTTGTACCTCTGGTAGAATTCAGCTGTGAATCCATCTGGTCCTGGACTTTTTTTGGTGGTTAGGCTATTAATTGTTGCCTCAATTTCAGAGCCTGCTATTGGTCTATTCAGGGATTCAACTTCTTCCTGGTTTAGTCTTGGGAGAGTGTAAGTGTCCAGGAAATTATCCATTTCTTCTAGATTTTCTAGTTGATTTGCGTAGAGGCATTTATAGTATTCTCTGATGGTTGGTTGTATTTCTGTAGGGTCGGTGGTGATATCCCCTTTATCATTTTTTATTGCGTCTATTTGATTCCTCTCTTTTCTTTTTTATTAGTCTAGCAAGCGGTCTGTCAATTTTGTTGATCTTTTCAAAAAACCAACTCCTGGATTCATTGATTTTTTGGAGGGTTTTTTGTGTCTCTATCTCCTTCAGTTCTGCTCTGATCTTAGTTATTTCTTGCCTTCTGCTAGCTTTTGAATGTGTTTGTTCTTGCCTCTCTATTTCTTTTAATTGTGATGTTAAAGTGTCAATTTTAGATCTTTCCAGCTTTCTCTTGTGGGCATTTAGTGCTATAAATTTCCCTCTACACACTGCTTTAAATGTGTCCCAGAGATTCTGGTATGTTGTATCTTTGATCTCATTGGTTTCAAAGAACATCTTTATTTCTGCTTTCATTTCGTTATGTACCCAGTAGTCATTCAGGAGCAGGTTGTTCAGTTTCCATGTAGTTGAGCGGTTTTGATTGAGTTTCTTAGTCCTGAGTTCTAGTTTGATTGCACTGTGGTCTGAGAGACAGTTTGTTATAATTTCTGTTCTTTTACATTTGCAGAGGAGTGCTTTACTTCCAATTATGTGGTCAATTTTGGAATAAGTGCAATGTGGTGCTGAGAAGAATGTATATTCTGTTGATTTGGGGTGGAGAGTTCTATAGGTGTCTATTAGGTCCGCTTGGTGCAGAGATGAGTTCAATTCCTGGATATCCTTGTTAACTTTCTGTCTCATTGATCTGTCTAATGTTGACAGTGGAGTGTTGAAGTCTCCCATTATTATTGTATGGGAGTCTAAGTCTCTTTGTAGGTCTCTAAGGACTTGCTTTATGAATCTGGGTGCTCCTGTATTGGGTGCATATATATTTAGGAGAGTTAGCTCTTCCTGTTGAATTGATCCCTTTACCATTATGTAATGGCCTTCTTTGTCTCTTTTGATCTTTGATGGTTTAAAGTCTGTTTTATCAGAGACTAGGATTGCAACCCCTGCTTTTTTTTGTTCTCCATTTGCTTGGTAGATCTTCCTCCATCCCTTTATTTTGAGCCTATGTATGTCTCTGCATGTGAGATGGGTCTCCTGAATACAGCAGACTGATGGGTCTTGACTCTTTATCCAGTTTGCCAGTCTGTGTCTTTTAATTGGAGCATTTAGTCCATTTACATTTAAGGTTAATATTGTTATGTGTGAACTTGATCCTGCCATTATGATATTAACTGGTTATTTTGCTCGTTAGTTGATGCAGTTTCTTCCTAGCCTCGATGGTCTTTACATTTTGGCATGTTTTTGCAATGGTGGGTACCGGTTGTTCCTTTCCATGTTTAGGGCTTCCTTCAGGGTCTCTTGTAAGGCAAGCCTGGTGGTGACAAAATCTCTAAGCATTTGCTTATCTGTAAAGGATTTTATTTCTCCTTCACTGATGAAACTTAGTTTGGCTGGATATGAAATTCTGGGTTTAAAATTCTTTTCTTTAAGAACGTTGAATATTGGCCCCCACTCTCTTCTGGCTTGTAGAGTTTCTGCCGAGAGATCTGCTGTTAGTCTGATGGGCTTCCCTTTGTGGGTAATCTGACCTTTCTCTCTGGCTGCCCTTAAGATTTTTTCCTTCATTTCAACTTTGGTAAATCTGGCAATTATGTGTCTTGGAGTTGCTCTTCTGGAGGAGTATCTTTGTGGCGTTCTCTGTATTTCCTGAATTTGAATGTTGGCCTGCCCTACTAGGTTGGGGAAGTTCTCCTGGATGATATCCTGAAGAGTGTTTTCCAACTTGGTTCCATTTTCCCCCTCACTTTCAGGCACGCCAATCAGACGTAGATTTGGTCTTTTTACATAATCCCATACTTCTTACAGGCTTTGTTCATTTCTTTTTCTTCTTTTTTCTTTTGATTTCTCTTCTCGCTTCATTTCATTCATTTGATCCTCAATCACTGATACTCTTTCTTCCAGTTGATCGAGTCGGTTACTGAAGCTTGTGCATTTGTCACGTATTTCTCGTGTCATGGTTTTCATCTCTGTCATTTTGTTTATGATCTTCTCTGCATTAATTAGTCTAGCTGTCAATTCTTCCACTCTTTTTTCAAGATTTTTAGTTTCTTTATGCTGGGTACGTAATTCCTCCTTTAGCTCTGAGAGGTTTGATGGACTGAAGCCTTCTTCTCTCATCTCGTCAAAGTCATTCTCTGACCAGCTTTGATCCATTGCTGGCGATGGGCTGCGCGCCTTTGCAGGGGGAGATGCGCTCTTATTTTTTGAATTTCCAGCTTTTCTGCCCTGTTTCTTCCCCATCTTTGTGGTTTTATCTGTCTCTGGTCTTTGATGACGGTGACGTACTGATGGGGTTTTGGTATAGGTGTCCTTCCTGTTTGATAGTTTTCCGTCTGACAGTCAGAAGGACTGTCTGTTGGTCTGTTGGAGATTGCTTGAGGTCCACTCCAGACCCTGTTTGCCTGGGTATCAGCAGCAGAGTTTGCCGAAGATATAATATTGCTGAACAGCGAGTGTACCTGTCTGATTCTTCCTTTGGAAGTTTCCTCTCAGGGGTGACTCCACCCTGTGAGGTGTGGGGTGTCAGACTGCCCCTAGTGGGGGATGTCTCCCAGCTAGGCTACTCAGGGGTCAGGGACCCACCTGAGCAGGCAGTCTGTCCGTTCTCAGATCTCAACCTCCGCGTTAGGAGATCCACGGCTCTCCCCAAAGCTGTCAGACAGAGTCTTTCACGTCTGCACCAGCCCCCACTGCTTCCCCTATTGGACTGCAGCTGTGCGCTGTCCGCAGAGGTAGAGTCTACAGAGACAGGCAGGCTTCCTTGAGCTGCTGTGAGCTCCACCCAGTTGGAGCTTCCCAGCGGCTTTGTTTACCTACTTAAGCCTCAGCAATGGCGGGCGCCCCTCCCCCAGCCTCGCTGCTGCCTTGCGGATCGATTGCCGCAGACTGCTGTGTTAGCAGTGAGGGAGACTCCGTGGGCGTGGGACCCTCCCGGCCAGGTGTGGGATATATTCTCCTGGTGTGCCTGTTTCCTTAAAGCGCAGTATTGGGTTGGGAGTTACCCGATTTTCCAGGTGTTGTGTGTCTCAGTTCCCCTGGCTAGGAAAACGGATTTCCTTCCCCCTTGCGCTTCCAGGTGAGGCGATGCCTCGCCCTGCTTCAGCTCACGCTGGTCAGGCTGCAGCAGCTGACCAGCACCGATTGTCCGGCACTCCCTAGAGAGATGACCCCAGTACCTCAGTTGAAAATGCAGAAATCACCGGTCTTCTGTGTCGCTCGCGCTGAGAGTTGGAGACTGGAGCTGTTCCTATTCGGCCATCTTGCTCCGCCCCCCGATGTTGTTTTTAAATGCAAAATATCAGAAAGGTTTAAATGGTTTACCAGAGGGTAGGGCTTGGTAAATCCTATTGTGTCAGTACAGCTAATTATGCAGCCCTTTGAAATAATCAAGACTATCTGGAAACAAGAGAAAAATCTATGGAATATATGTGAACAAGGCAGAATGCAAGATTGTATACCTATTTGTCTTAGTTCAGGCTGCTATGACTAAATACCTTAGACGAGGTAATATAAACAACAGAAATTTATTGCTCACAGTTCTAGAGGCTGTGAAGGTCAAGACAAAGGCACCACACTGACCTTGTGATGGGCTGGGCACGGCGGCTCACGCCTGTATTTCCAGCACTTTGGGAGGCCGAGGCAGGTGGATCACCTGAGTTCAGGAGTTCGAGGCCAGCCTGATCAACATGGAGAAACCCCATCTCTACTAAAAATACAAAATTAGCTGAGCGTGGTGGTGCATGCCTGTAATCCTGGCTTCTCAGGAGGCTGAGGCAGGAGAATTACTTGAACCCAGGAGACGGAGGTTGCGGTGAGCCAAGATCACACCATTGCACTCCGGCCTGGGCAACAAGAGCAAAACTCCGTCTCAAAAAAAAAAAAAGATAAAGGTGCCAGCAGATTTGGTGTCCGTTGAAGGCCTGTTCCTCATAGATGGTGCCTTCTTGCTGCATTCTCACATGGTGGAGAAAGGTGGAAGACTCCCTCAAGCCCTTGTCTCCGACAAGGGCACTGACACCCTTCTTAGAGCAGAGTCCTAACAAGCTAGTCGCCTCCTAAAAGCCCTACCTCTTAATCCACCACAGTGGATTCCAACATGAATTTGGAGGGACACAAAAATTCCGACCATAGCATTTTGCTCCCGCCCCTCAAAATTCATGTTCACCTTATGTGCAAAATACATTCATTCTATCCTAATAGCCCCCAAAATGTTAACTCCAGGTAAGCCTTAACTTAGTTTCAGCATCACCTCAAAAGTCTGAAGTCCAAAGTCCCATCTAAATATCATCTAAATCAAATATGGGTAAGACTTCGGCTCTGGGATTCACTCTGAGGCACGTTTCTCTCGGGCTGTGAGCCTGTGAAATCAAACAGGTTGTATGCTTCCAAAGTGCAATGGTGGGACAGACATTGGATAGACATTCCCATTCCAAACAGGAGAAGTGAGGCCCAGTGTGGTGGGTCACACTTACAGTCCCAGTGTTTTGGGTGGCCAAGTTGGGTGGGTTGCTTGAGGCCAGGAGTTCAAGACCAAAAGGGAGAAGTAGGAAGAAAGGAGGGACAGGTCCTGACCAAGTCTAAAACCCAACCAGACAAACAACATTAGACCCTAAGGCTTAAAAATAATTTTTGACTCAAAGCCCTGCCTTCCACAAAAACTGGGGCAGGGGTTAGTCCTGCAAAGCTCTGGATGGCCCCACTCCCACAGCTTTGCTGGGAGCAGCCCATGCAGCAGCTCTCAGTCATTGGAGTCTCAAGCCTGCATCTCTCAGGCTGGAGTTGCATGCTAGTGGTTCTACCAGTCTTGGGTCTTAGGGTGGCTCTGCCCCCATGACTCCACTGGGCTTTGCCCTAGTGAGGGCTCTCTGGTGGCCCTGCCCGTGACAGTTCTCTGCTTGGGCCCTGGCATTCTTTGGGGCATCCTTTGAAGTCTGGGTAGAGATAGGTGTGCCCCCACAGCTCATTCACTCTGTGCACTGTGGAGATGGCACTGCCCAGACACCACTGTGGTTTGTTGCCTGTGCCTTCCAGAGGGGTGGCCCGAGCCATAGTTGGGCCTGCTTGAGCTATAGCTGGAGTGGGTAAGGAGCACTCTGGAATGTGGGAAGTGGAACCTTGAAATCATTCTGCCCCCAAGACCTTGGCATTCTGGGTTTATGATGAGATGGGCAACCACAAAGATCTCAGAAATGCCTTTGGGGTCATTGCTTTACTGTCTTGATGAATAGCATCGGGTTCTTTTATTTATTTATTTATTTATTTTTGAGACAAGTTCTCACCCTGTCACCCAGGCTGGAGTGCAGTGGTGTGATCATGGTTCATTGCAACCTCACCTCCTGGGCTCAAGCAGTCCTTCCACTTCAGCCTCATGAGTAGCTGGAACTACAGGCACTTGTCACCACACCTGGCTAATTTTTGTGTTTTTTGTAGAGACAAAGTTTTACCATGTAGCCCAGGCTGGTTTTGAACTCCTGAGCTCAAGTGATCCACCTGCCTCAGCTTCCCAAAGTACTTAAGTTGTGAGCCACTACTCCTGGCCATCTGGCTTCTTTCTATCCATACTAATCTCCTTATCAAATGTTTGCTTGGTGGCTGGGCGCAGTGGCTCACACCTGTAATCTCAGCACATTGGGAGGCCAAGGCAGGTGGATCACGAGGTCAGGAGATCAAGACCAGCCTGGCCAACATGGTGAAACCCCATCTTTACTAAAAATATAAAATTAGCTGGGCTTGGTGGTGCGTGCCATAAATCCCAACTATTTGGGAGGCTGAGGCAGGAGAATCGCTTGAACCAGGGAGTCAGAGGTTGCAGTGAGCCGAGATCCAAGATTGTGCCACCGTACTCCAGCCTGGCGACAGAGTGAGACAACGTCTCAAAGACAGATCTTGATCTGTCTTCCAAGCTGGAGTGCAGTGGTGCGATCAGAGCTCACTGCAGCCTCGACTTCCAGGGCCCAAGCCATTCTGCTACCTCAGCCTCCCAAGTAGCTGGGACTATAGGTGTGTGCCACCAGGCCTGGCTAATTTTTATTTTATTTTATTTTTATTTTTCTTGTAGAGATGGAGTCTTGCTTTGTTGCCTAGACTGGTCACAAACTCTTGAGCTCAAGCAATCCTCCCTCCTTGGCCTCCCAAACTATTGGAGTTATAGGCCTGAGCCATTGCATCATCCAGGCTTGTTTTTACATTCTTTTTTTTTTTTTTTTTTTTGAGATGGTGTCTCGCTCTTTCACCCAGGCTGGAGTGCAGTAGCACGATCTCAGCTCTGCCTCCCGGGTTCACGTCATTCTCCTGCCTCACCCTCCTGAGTAGCTGGGACTACAGGCGCCCGCCACCATGCCCGGCTAATTTTTTGTATTTTTAGTAGAAACAGAGTTTCACCGTGTTAGCCAAGTTGGTCTCGATCTCCTGACCTCGTGATCCACCCATCTCGGCCTCCCAAAGTGCTGGGATTACAGGTGTGAGCCACTGCACCCGGCCTCTTTTACATTCTTTACAGGATGGCCAGGCTGGAATATTTGGAAATATATTTTCCAAATATTTAAGTTCTACTTCCCCTTTGATGATAAATCTCATCTTTAATTCGTCTTCTTGGATTTTAGTATAAGCAATCAAAAGCAGCCATGCACCCTTTTTTGCCAAAGATTCTATTTCACTGCCCTTTTTTTTTTTGAGATGGAGTCTCACTCTGTCACCCAGGCTGGAGTGCAGTGGTGCAATCTTGGCTCACTGCAACCTCTGGCTCCTTGGTTCAAACAATTCTTGTGCCTCAGCCTCCCAAGTAGGTGGGACTACAGGCACCCACCACCATGCCTGGCTCATTTTTGTATTTTTAATAGAGATGACATTTCACCATGTTGGCCAGGTTGGTCTCAAAACTCCTGACCTCAAGTGGTCTGCCTGCCTCAGCTTCCCAAAGTGCTGGGATTACAGACATGAGGCACCACACCCGACCTTTTTTTTTTTTTTTTTTTTTGAGACAGTGTTTTATTTTCTTGCCCAGGCTGGAGTGCAGTGGTGTGATCATGGCTCACAGCAACAGCTTTGACCTCCTGGGCTCAATCGATCCTCCCACCTCAGCCTCCCAAGTAGCTGGGACTGCAGGCATGTGCCACCATGTCTGGCTAATTTTTGCGTTTTATGTAGAGATGGGGTTTTGCCGTGTTGCCCAGGTCAGCTTTGAACTCTTGGGCTCAAGGGATCCTTCCACTTCAGTCTCTCAAAGTGCTGAAATTACAGATGCGAGCCACCATGACCAGCCTACTGTCTGTTTTTCTACTAGCATTATGATCATGACCACTTAGATCATTTCAAAGAAGATTGAGGCTTTCTTTAGAACTGTTCTCTTCTTCTGAGCCTGTCTTAGTCTGTTTTGTGTTGCTATAACAGACTACCTAAGACTGGGTATTCTATAAAGAAAGACACATTTATTTAGCTCATAGTTCTTCACGCTGGGAAGTTAAAGAGCAGAGCATCACATCTGGCAGTTTCTGGTGAGGGCCACACACTAGGTTGAAACATGGTGGAGAAGAAAAGTGAGCAGGCGGGTGCAGAGAGATCACATGGCAAGCGAGGAAATGGGAGAGTCTGGGAAGCCAAACGCATTTTTATAATAACCTGCTCTCATGGGAACTAAGTGCCCTGAGAGCAAGAACTCAACCCGATAGGAAGGCATTAATCCATTCATGAAAGATCTGCCTCTGTGACCCAAACATCTCCCACTAGGCCCCACTTCTCAATAGTGCACAGTGGAGATTAAATTTTTTCTTTTTTTTTGTAATGGAGTCTTGCTCCATTACCCAGGCTGGAGTGCGGTGGTGTGATTTTGGCTCACTGCAACCTCCACCTCCCGGGTTCAAGAAATCTCCTGCCTCAGCCTCCCGAGTAGCTGAGACTACAGATGCCCGCCGCCACACCCGGCTAATTTTTTGTATTTTAGTAGAGATGTGGTTTCACCTTGTTGCCCAGGCTGGTTGTGAACTGAGCTCAGGCAGTCCACCCACCTCGGCCTCCCAAAGGGCTGGGATTACAGGCGTGAGCCACCGTGCCTGCCCCAAATTTTTGACATAAGTTTTGGTGGAGACAAAGTACATCCAAACCATAGCAGAGCCCTCACCAGAGCTCCCCTTTACAGTCTGTACATAGCAATACAGTCTTTTTCTAGCCTTTTCCTCTTCTAGCCTCTGCCCATTACCCAGTTCCAAAGCCACTCCTGCATTGGTAGGTATTTGATACAGTAGCAACTCACTTCTCAGTAGCAATTTCTGTCTTAGTTTGTTAAGGCTGTTATAACAAAATATCTTAGACTTGGTTTTTTTTGAGATGGAGTTTCGCTCTTGTTGCCCAGGCTGGAGTGTAATGATGCAATCTTGGCTCACCACAACCTCCACCTCTCGAGTTCAAGTGATTCTCCTGCCTCAGCCTCCCAAGGAGCTGGGATTACAGGCGTGCACCACCACGCCTGGCTAATTTTTGTATTTTTAGTAGAGACGGAGTTTCTCCATGATGGTCAGGCTGGTTATGAACCCCCGACTTCAGGTGATCTGTCCACCTCAGCCTCCCAAAGTGCTGGGATTACAGGCATGAGCCACCGCACCTGGCCAGACTAGGTAATTTATAAACAACAGAATTTCATCGCTCACAGTTCTGGAGGCTGAGAAGTCCTGGATCAAGGCACTAACAGATTGGTGTCAGGGGAGGGCTCACTCTGCTCCTGAGGTGGCACCTTGTTGCTGTGTCCTCACATGGTGGAAGGAGCAAGGCAGCTCTCTGTAAGGACACTAATCCTGTTCATGAAGGCAGAGGCCTTGAGATTTAATCATTTCCCAAAAGCCCCAGCTGTTAATACTGTCAAATTGGGTATTAGGTTCCAACATAGCGTTTTGAGAAGACACCATCTTTAGACCACAGCACTCTCTTTGTCTATGCAAGGACCAGGAGGGAATATGAAGAATGAATGTAGTTGGGTTGGGGTGATAGGGTTATGTATGAATTTGTTTTTGTGTTTAAGAAACTTCCCCATGCCTTAATAACATCTTCTCAAAAAAAAAAAAAAAAATGCCGCCTTCGAGTTGTTGGGGAGGAACCCTAACCCCCTGCCCTCATAGATTCAGTGTTTGGTGGCATATGGACTAAACTGGCAAAAGACAGATGAGGAAGAGGAAAGACGGTTTAACCACATACATACAGATGTGTGTGATGCATCTCTTTTGTGTGAGTCACAAAAATGTGACTCAAAGAAGTGGTTAGAATGTGGGGCTTATATAGTATCTTAATAGGGGAACAGGAGGGGCAGAAAAGGCCCATGTGGGAAAACAGATGACTTCTTTTTTTTTTTTGAAAAGGTCTTTTGCCCAGCCTGGAGTGCAGTGGTGCAATTATGGCTCACTGCAACCCCTGCCTCCCAGGTTCAGGCGATTCTCCTGCCTCAGCCTCCCAGGTAGCTGGGACTACCGGTATGTCCACCATGCCTAGGTAATTTTTGTATTTTGTTTTTGTTTTTGTTTTGTTTGTTTGTAGAGACGGGGTTTCGCCATGTTAGCCAGGCTGGTCTCAAACTCCTGACCTCAAGTGATTTGCCTGCCCCAGCCTCCCAAAGTGCTGGGATTACAGGTGCCCGGCCCAGATGACTTCTTAATAGGGGAAGAGGAGGAGGGAGGGGACTGATGGGAAGTGGGTGCTGAGGAGAATAGATGGGAGAGAGGCTAGTTTTTGACAGCGTCTGTTTAGGTGTGGTCTGGACATCTTCTAGTCTTAAGCGGTAAGAGTCAGTCTTCCCTGGTGTTCCCATGGAGGGGATTTATCACAGTTGAGTTATTTTGAGTTATTTTGTGAGGCTCTGTTTTTCAGCATATAAGGGACTTCAGGAACTCAAATGCTTTCAGCCCAAAATAATTTTTAGGTCACAGAGGTATATTCTGGACTGTTAGATTTTTGCCTTGCTCATGAGTTTGCTCATTTATAGAGAAAAAAAAACAGAAGGAACTAGTGTGGCTGGGATAGCCATGAAGAAGCTGGAATTCCAGCTGTACTTTGTAGATGGCAGCTGAGGTAGAAATGGAAGGCCATCTGGGCAGGGGTTAAATCTCCTGAGGGGTGGGGGACTGAGCTTGAGTTTGCATCTGGCTCCATCACTTATCGGCTGTATGTCCTTGGGCCTGTTGCTTTCCTAAAAAGCAACAACAAGAGGCCATCCTCAGAGTTGACCCATATGATAGGCCAAGATGGTGGAGAGCCCAGGATGAGCCCTCAGGACCCAGTGCTGCCTGCCTTATGTGAATGAGACAGGACTGCAGTGATGAGATGTTCAGTGATGGACTATGGTTTGGCCAGGAAGACACTAACCTGACTACCAGGAGGCCCCAGAAGGGAGGAGATGGACTAAGATAGCAGTATCTGCGGGGAGCCGACCGAGGAGGACTTTGAATACCAGTAAATACACTCGCGTCCTAGAAGGTGGCCAGCAAAGGCTCTCGATCTAGGCTATTTAGTGTTCAGCAGGCCAGGCTTGCATCTGTGTTTGGGATAGGTTGCACGGAAGAGAAGCTGGAAGTGCAGAGGCCAGATCCGGGAGGCTGATGAAGTTAAGCAGGCACATGGAGGGGAGCTTGATCTCTTGGGCTGTGCTGTCCAGCCGGGTGGCCACTGGCTACGTGTGGCTCCTGCACACTGGGAATGGGGTGGGGAGGAGTGGGAGTGTAAGGACACACACCCCTAATCTGAAAACCTTAATGTAAATATCTCATTAGTGAAGTTTTATTGATTCTGTGTTAAAATGGTAATATTTTGATATATTGAATCAAATCAAACATGTTATTAAAATTAATTTTACCTTTTTTTGTGCTTCTGTAATGTGGCTACTAGAAAATCTAAAATTGCTTTTATGGCTTACATTGAGGTCACTGTGTATTTGTGTTATGCGTTGTTGCTCTAGGGGGTGGTAGCAATGGGAATGAAAGGGACAGAGCACTTTGAGAAATGTTAAAAAGACAATGGGAGGGATTGGTGCACTCCTTTAATCCCAGCACTTTGGAAGGCTGAGGTGGAAGATTTGCTTGAGCCCAGGAGTTTGAGACCAGCCTGGGCAACATAGCACAACCCCATTTCAAAAAAAAGTTTAAAAATTAGCCAGGTGTCTGGGCACAGTGGCTCACACCTGTAATCCCAGCACTTTGGGAGGCTGAGGCGGGTGGATCATGAGGTCAGGAGTTCGAGACCAACCTGACCAACATGGTGAAACCCTGTCTCTACTAAAAATATAAAAATTAGCTGGGTTTGGTGGCGCGTGCCTGTAATCCCAGCCACTCAGGAGGATGATTCAGGAGAATCACTTGAACCCAGGAGGCAGAGGTTGCAGAGAGCTGAGATTGTGCCACTGCACTCCAGCCTGGGCAATAGAGTGAGACTACCTCTCAAAAATAAATAAATAAATAAAATAAGCCAGGTGTGGTGGTGTGCCTGTAATCCCAGCTACTTGAGAGTCTGAGGTAAAAGGATCACTTGAACCCAGGAAGTCAAGGCTGCAGTGAGCCATGATGGTGCCACTGCACTCCAGCCTGGGTGACAGAGTGAAACCCTATCTCTAAAAAAGATGGCAGGAGGGAATGAACATTTTTAATGTTTCAGTCTCCAGTACAGCCCTTTTAATTGAGTGATGATTTTCTATTTTATAGATAAACAGGGTCAGAAAGAGCAAGCAACTTCCCTGCAGTCACATAGTGACAAGCTGGACTTGTCTGACTAAAACCTGTGCTTTTGCTACTGTGCTCATGGGTCTCTTGGACTTAGTGATGGGGATTTAAGGAGGAGAAAGGCAGGAGATAGAGCCAAGGTTCAGGATTTGGGGCTGGGAAGGTGTTAATAAAGTGTTTGGCTCAGGGCCTCAAAGCCTTTTGCTTGTGTGTGCATTTCTCACAGCCTCACGTGCCCAGGCTGTTGGTGCTGGGGATTAGGCCTGGGGCTGCCACTCCCTTTCAGAATTCTTGCCTGGCCTCAGAGGGGCTTGTATCTAGGAACCTCAACAGAACCCTGCGAGGGCTGGCTGGGACCATTGGTGAGATGAGCCATGCCCAGGAGGCATGGATGAATATATGTTCCTTTTCAGTCCTGCAAGCGTGTGGGCTGTGATGAGGAATGGATTGGCAGTCTTTAGATGAATGCTGCTCCTTTGGAACTTACTGGGTGTTAGCTTTTGGTGTGGCCTTAGGGAGTCGACTCTGGACTGCAGACACTGAACTAGAGGTTTCCCATCTGGAAATGAGGTCATGGGACTGGATGATCTCTCTGTTCTTTCTAATATTTCTTTCTTTTTTTTTTTTTTTTTTGAGACGGAAGTCTCGCTCTGTCGCCCAGGGTGGAGTGCAGTGGCACAATCTGGGCTCACTGCAAGCTCGCCTCCTGGGTTCACGCCATCCTCCTGCCTCAGCCTCCCGAGTAGCTGGGACTATAGGCACTCGCCAGTATACCCAGCTAATTTTTTGTATTATTTAGTAGAGATGGGGTTTCACTGTGTTAGCCAGGATGGTCTCTATCTCCTGACCTCATAATCTGCCCGCCTCAGCCTCCCAAAGTTCTGGGATTACAGGCGTGAGCCACCACGCCCGGCAATATTTCTTTACTCATGTGATCTTTATGTTTCATTCATAATTTTAATTATAATGTTTCTAAGTTTATGTTTTGACTCAAGTAGTGATCATTACAGGCCGTCTTTGGGAATGCAGAATTTTAGTTTCACGAATCCTAAATATTGGATTGTTTTTATACATTTGATGATTTGACACACTACATAGAATGGTTTTTTAAGGTACTAGCAAATAATATATGAAGGGAAAAGAAAGCATTCTTCCTGCAGCATCTTGAATACAAAGATTTTGTTATTTAGTATTAGATTCTAAAACTTATTTTGTATCCTCTGATTTCTTATAGATAAAAATATGCCTACTAAAAAACAATGAAAATACTTTTTCAGGCCGCGCGTGGTGGCTCAAGCCTGTAATCTCAGCACTTTGGGAGGCCGAGACAGGCGGATCACGAGGTCAGGAGATCGAGATCATCCTGGCTAACACGGTGAAACCCCGTCTCTACTAAAAAAATACAAAAAACTAGCCAGGCGAGGTGGCAGGCACCTGTAGTCACAGCTACTTGGGTGGCTGAGGCAGGAGAATGGCGTAAAATCTAGGAGGCGGAGCTTGCAGTGAGCTGAGATCCGGCCACTGCACTCCAGCCCGGGCGACAGAGCCAGACTCCGTCTCAAAAAAAAAAAAATAAAGAAAGAAAGAAAGAAAGAAAATACTTTTTCAGAATATAAACACTATATATAATATTTGAAAATATTACAATCCATAAAAGTTAGAAGAAAATAATAATTAGTGCTTGATCTCACTATTCAAAGACACACCACTTTAATTTGGTGAGCCTCCTTTTAGTTTTTCCACCCTTATTTACATAGAGCTGCAATGCATGGTTAATGCATAATTGTGCATGTTGCTGCCTCCTCCTCCCAGCTTCCTGATGTGTCGTCTCAGGTCACCAAAACTTCCAAAAGAAACAGCAATTTCTTTTTTTTTTTTTTTCTTGGAGACTGGGTCTCACTTTGTCACCCAGGCTGGAGTGCAGTGGCACAATCACGGCTCACTGCAGCCTTGACCTCCCAGGCTCAAGCGATTTGTCTACCTCAGCCTCTTGTAAACAGCATTTTTATGGCTGTCTGATATCCCATCATATGAATATGGCGTAGACTGCCCAACCACAGCCTAATTTGCGGTTTTTATGTTTTCTTCTGTTCTTTGCCCATATAATGTGGCAGTGAATATATGTGGATAAAACACTCTTCCCACACTTTGGCTTATTTCATTTCAAGCTTCTAAAAGTGAGATTAATGAGTCAGAAGGCATGAATATAAGGCTTTTTGTCAAGTTGATTTCCTAAAGGGCTATTCATTACACTTTTTCACCAGGATTGAGGTCAAGTGTCCTGGGAGTAGGAGTGTTGAACATGTAGAAAGTCACTTCAGTTCTGGAATCTATCTTGCTTTGCTTTGTTTTGTTACACTTTTTTGTCCTCTCCTGATGCTCACCTAGGGTCACACATTGCCTCTGGTTGTCATATGTCTTTCGTCTCTTTCAATCTGGAGCAGGGGTTCTCAATCAGGGAGTGGACATTGTCTCCATTTGGAAATGTCTGGAGATAGTTTTGATTGTCACAACCAAGGGGGTGGCTACTGGCATCTAGTGAGTAGAGGCCAAGCATGCTGCTAAACTTCTCACAGTACACAGGGTGTTCCCTTGCAGCATAGATGTATCTGGCCCAAGACGTAAGCAGCTGAAAACCCCCGATCTAGAACAGTCCTTTCACTTCCAGCCTGGTCGACAGAGCGAGACTCCATCTCAAAAAAAATAAAAGAAAATTGAAGTCAAAGTCATATAACATAGAATTAACCATTTTAAAGTATAAAATTTACTGCCTTTGGCCGGGCGTGGTGGCTCATGCCTGTAATCCCAGCACTTTGGAAGGCCGAGGAGGGCGGATCACGAGGTCAGGAGATCCAGACCATCCTGGCTAACACGGTGAAACCCCATCTCTACTAAAAGTACAAAAAATTAGCCGGGCGTGGTGGCAGGAGCCTGTAGTCCCAGCTACTCGGAGGCTGAGGCAGGAGAATGGTGTGAACCCAGGAGGCAGAGCTTGCAGTGAGCCGAGATCGCGCCACTGCACTCCAGCCTGGGCGACAAAGTGAGAGTCCGTCTCAAAAAAAAAAAAAAAATTTACTGCCTTTCAGTATATTCACAGTTTTGTGCAGTTACCATTTCTTTCTAGTTTCAAAACTTCTCATTACCCCAGAACACCCTGCACCCATTAAGTAGTTTCCCCATGCCCCCTTCCCCCAACCCCTGGCAGCCACTCATCTCCATTCTCTTTCTGTGGATGTTTGCCTACTCTGGACATTTCATATAAATGGAATCATATAACATGTAGACTTTTGTATCTGGCTTCTTTCTCTGAGCATGTTTTGAGGTTCATCCATGGGATAGCACGTGTCAGTGCTTCATTGCTTTTGATGGCTGGATAATATTTCATTGTCAGCATTTGATAGGAATTTGGGTTGTTTCCACTTTTGGCTGTGCTGCTCCGTATGTTCATGTATGAGTTTCTGTGTGGATAGATGGTTCATTTCTCGTGGTCTATACCTGGGATCAGAATTGCTGGGTCTTTTGGTGTATGTTTAACTTTTTGAGGAACTGCCAGCCTTTTCTCACAGCAGCTGCACCATTTTATATTCCTACCAGTAATGTACAAAGGTTCCAGTTTCTCCACATCCTCATCAACACTTATTTTCTACTTTTTTATTGTAGTCAGCCCAATGGGCATAAAGTAGCATCTCATTGTGATTTTGATAAACATTTCCCTAATGACTACTGACTTCATTTGTATATCTTCTTTGGAGAAATATCTGTTGAAATCCTTTGCCCATTTTTGAACTAGGTTTGTCTTTTTATTGTTGAATTATAAAAGTTCTTTATATATTTTGCCGTATATGTAAGTGTATATATATATAATTTTTTATCTTTTTATTTTTATTATTTTTTTTGAGACAGGGCCTCACTCTCTCACCCAGGCTGGAGTGCAGTGGTGCAGTTGTGGCTCACTGGAGCCTTGACCTCCCAGGCTCAAGTGATCCTCTCACCTCAGCCCCTCCTCAAGTAGCTGGGACTACTGGCATGCACCACCATGCCTTGCTAACTTTTGTATTTTTTGTAGAGACAGGTTTTCGCCATGTTGCTGAGGCTGGTCTCAAACTTCTGAGCTCAGGCAGGCAATCTGTCCGCCTCAGCCTCCCACAGTGCTGGAATTACAGGCGTGAGCCACCATGCCCAGCCTGGTGGGCACTAGACTTATATATTTTGGACACTAGACTCTTACTGGATACATGATATGCAAATATTTTCTGCCATTCTATAGGTTTTTTTTAATTTTTTTTATATTTATTTATTTTGAGATGGTGTCTTGCTCTGTTGCTCAGGCTAGAATGCAATGGCATATCTCCTCTCACTGCAACCTCCACCTCCTGGGTTTAAGCGATTCTCCTGCCTCAGCCTCCCAAGTAGCTGGGATTACAGGTGCACGCCACCATGCCTGGCTAATTTTTGTATTTTTAGTAGAGACAGGGGTTTCACCATGTTGGCCAGGCTGGTCTCAAACTCTTGACCTCGTGATCTGCCCACCTCGGCCTCCCAAAGTGCTGGGATTGTAGTCATGAGCCACCACGCCCAGACCTCTTTTTTATTTATTTTTTATTGAGACAGGATCTCACTGTGTCACTGAGGCTGGAGTGCAGTAGCATGATCATTGCTAAGTGCAGCCTTGGAACCTCCCAGGCTCAAGTGACCCTCTTGCCTCAGCCTTCAGAGTAGCTGTGACTACAGGTGCACACCACCATGCCTGGGTAATTAAAAAAAGAAATTTATAGAGATGGGGTCTCACTGTATTGCCCAGGATGGTCTTGAACTCCTGAGCCCAAGCAATCCTGTCTCCTCAGCCTCCCAAAGTGCTGGAATTATAGGTGC
>NW_022681154.1:0-29790 GCF_009764315.1 Trachypithecus francoisi | reverse complement strand
TTGACTTACTACAGAGGGAGAAAGTGACAGCATCCAGCACACATTGTGGGGCAGTGAGCTTGTGCCTTTACCAACTTTGTTCTCTTTCGAACAAAATCACTTACTGGCCAACCAACATGGACTTGAGAGGAAACATCCTCTGAGAAAAATGTGTCTTTAGCGTGAGTCGATTTTCTCCGTTCTTCTTTTGAGTCCTTTGAACACTGGTTTCCATCTCGTTTTCTAATGTCAATGAGTGAAGAAACGTCCTGTGCACACAGGACGCAGCAGGGTCGGATGCTCATAGCAATTTATTTTCTGTCATTACAGAAATCCTCAGGAGTTCCACAAAAGGGTACGTGTTGCGGAAGCCCTCCCATACTGATGAGTCACCCAGATGATGAGGAATGTGCCACGGTCTCGCTGGCCTGCCTGTGGACGGGCAGCCTGAGTGGAGCTTCCTCTCATGGATGAGGACCTAGGCTGTGATGGGAGGGATGGTTGTTGCAGATAGAGCGTGCTGGTCACGTTCTGCAGTCCCTGGGAGCAACTGCATTCTCTGAGGATGGGGTGAGGTTGTGCCCATTGATTTTGCTGCGTGTCTTTTTGAATTCACGTGGTGAGTGTCCAAAATACGTAATGTCAAGGTCATGTAGAGGCTCAGCCTCTATCATGGAGCCTCCTCCTACTCCTGGTTTCCGTGTTCTGTCCTCAGGAAACACAGCAATATGGAAAGGTAACCAAAGGGTTTGCCCTAGGGTGTGAGCAGCAGGGCGAGCACTTGCCTTCCTAGGAGGATGGAGGGTGACTCATGCATTACGAGGTGGGGAAAGACAAATGTGGCTGTGGTACAGCAGAGGCTCCAGGGTGTCCCCATTGGACCCACGGTGGACAAAGGTTGGTTGTTTGCTTGTTTCTGAAGGCTTTTGCAAAAGAACAAGTGAACGCATTTGGTGTCGGTCAATAGGAATAGAACCTGAACCAAGTACAGCTTGCGTTTTTTCTTGGAGTATGCATTTGGTGGAAACTTATGTGTATATATTGAATTTAATTGCTGTATAGGTTTCCATACTTATGCCACGTTTTAAAACAATCAGGCTAGTGTGATTTTAAAATGTCCCTTGCTAACCTCAGAAACTATCTCTTCATAACCCACTTCTCCTAGTCGTGTTTAATCTCTAGAATACAGTTTCTGTGTGGTACTCGGGGGCTTTCTGCTGAGTGATTAAAGGTAGAAATCCGCGTTACCGACATTGAGGCCCTAAGAATTCACAGGCAGCTGCCCACTGGGCTCTATGAGGGAGAGAGCAGGCTACAGCCTTGGCCTGGGCCTGCAGAGGAACATGATTTGGAGGAGCAGAAGGAAGGCATGAGGGCAGCCAAGCCATGGGGGATGCCAAGGTGCAGCATCAGGAGAGTCAGTTCCACATCTTCACCTGGGCGTGGGCGGAACGTTGAAGCCTCATCTGAAGGAGGAGTTGAGCTTCGACCTCATGGCTGGCCTGAACATTGGCCGTCTTCCTAAGAGCCTGGTCATAGGAGCTCCTTCCTTGTTTCTGGTCTTCTCCATCTTCCTGTGTGTTGATGGCAGTGGCACCACCGGAAATTAGTGAGAGACAGAGAACAGGAGTGAGTTCCTGTAATGTTCAACTTAGCCCAGAGAGAACATGATCAGCAGGGACGGATTGCGGGTCAGGCCAGACACAGAGTAGTTTCCACGCTTGATCTCCCTGTGGCTGGGACAAAGAACAGCTTCTGGGAGTCTCTGGACAGCTGGTCCTTGTGTAGCTATTATTGGCCAAGAGTGGCCTGGCCCAGAGTTCCGTTTTACTGGAGGGAGCCTCAGCTCCCAGGCTGAGCAGGTGCCCAGTGCTGGTGTCAGAGGAGTTGAGGAGGAGACCCTGCTCTAAGGCAGGCTGAGCTGAGCAAAGGGAGAGGGGCTGCCCTGGAGTTAGGTTGTCCTTTCTACATTCCCATGTGACCCATAAGACATCAGTTTCTCTGTTGTCTCCTACTCATAGCTGGAGGAATCCTGGCCACGGCAGGTCACGGGAGGGCAGGGACTGTGTCCTCCTCATTCCTTCTCATCCCAGAGCTCAGCCCTGGGCAGCCCATCTTGGGCCCCAGTGATGTTCTGATGCCGGCATTCCTGTTCTGAAATCTAGCACAAGTGTGGCAAGGCTTTCTGCTCATTTTCTGTAGTCTCTGAGTTCCCTCGCTTACCCAGGTGCCTGCGTGGGTTCTCATCCAGGGTCAGGGGAGGAGAGCGTGTGCTCCTCAAAGAGTGAGGTTTTCTCTTCTCTGCTCCTGCGGTTCTGCCTGTGTCCTCTCCTGAAGTGTGCACAGAATGATTACAATAATAAATTTTGTATATGTTTTGCCACAATAATGTCTGAAGTTCAATAAAAGGGACGGAAAGTGAAGGTTCAGAAGCGTCTGTAGACCCGGGAAGGATAAATGACATTGTCACATTTGAACAGGAAAGTGGAAATTTCCCAGGCCTCTAAATGCATAGGGGAAGGATGAGACACTGCCATGGCATCGGCAGTGCGTGTGTGTGCTGCCAAGGCTCTGTCTTTCATGGCTTTCCTGATGGGCTCGCTGACCTTTCTTCATCACCAAGGAGGATGTTCTGGCAGGAGTTCCGTTTTTGCAGTTAACCCCCCTTGTCTACATGTGCCAGCCCCGTGTTTTTAGCACCCGAGTCTCCCTGACGGGTTCCTTCAGTGCACCCCACGTGCTGACAATGACTCCGCGTTTCCTAGGATGCGACGAAGACTTGTGTGAGAAGCCGCTCAAGATGCTAATTGAAGACTTGTGTGAGAATCTGTTCAAGATGCTAATTGAAGACTTGTGTGAGAATCTGTTCAAGATGCTAATTCAGATGTTACTGAGCTTTTTTGAGGAAAAGTCTTGTTTATCTGAGGTGGGAATTTTGTTTCTCTTGGTTTGCATATAAATTGCAGTAAGATATGATAATCTTGCCATGTACAGTATGAATGACTTACGGAATTTCTTTGTGGGCAGCGGAAAATGAGAGTTTATTACCCAGAAGAATGAATTCAAGATGACATTTGTAGGTGACAGGTTCACCTAAAAACTCTATGGCAGTAAGCATTTTCCATTGAAGTCCTTTCTTCTGGAAAAGAATGGTGAACATAAATCGGGCACAAAAATCTTGGGCCTTTGCACGTGTCCTCTAGGCTTTACGTGGGGCCCATGTGTTGACTGTTTTCACTGTTTCCATTGGGTTTTTCTAATGTCAACAAGTGCAGTAGAGACCTGAGCACACAGGACACAGTGTGGTCTGACTCTCATAATGTTTTTCTTTTTTCTAATTGCAGAAGAGCACTGACTTAGAGACAGAAGGTATGTATTCTGGGATAGCTTTTTTCTTGTTTGAATTGTTTTTATTTTACTTGAAAGTCTGGGATGCATATGTAGAACGGCAAGTTTGTTACATAGGTATAAATGTGTTGTGGTGGTTTGCGGCACCTATCAACACGTCATCTAGGTTTACTGCTCAGCATGCATTAGGTATTTATACTAATGCTCTCCCTCGCCTTGCCCCCTACGCCCCAGGAATTACTTTTTTGCTAAGGAAATACCTTATTTTTTCAGAACAATGGCACTTTTTACCATGCATTTGGTGGAGAATTTCTCTGGAGCTTCCTAACAGAAATGACGTTTTAGGCAGTTTGGTATTAAAAACAGTAAGACTTTGGTACGGAATTGTGACCATGTTTTTGTAGTCTGTGCAGGAAGTGGTGTCCCGTACATGAAAGAGGGTGGTGTGCATCAGGTTTGGGAGGTGTGGAGGAGAGAGTCTGTGGGAGGTGATTGTGTCTTTGGGAGTTTTTGTGCATGATCAAAGCACAACACAAGGATTAATTTTTTTTAATTCTTTTTTTTTTTAACTATTCCATCACTCTGCACACTTTACATAAATCAGCCCATTCATTCTCCACCACAGTTGTCTGAAGTTAAGTTTAATATCCCCAGTCATCAGATACTGGTTGGGTAGGGATGAATTTCTCAACGTCTGGCTTTCTCAGTAGAGGAGGGAAATGGGAAATCAGAAGTGGGTGGAAGGTTGCTTGTAAGAGCTACTGTCCTGTATTGATCTCGCAGCCCTGGTATAACTCATCAGTCTGGCAGACTTTGAGCACCTAGGTGTGCATGTGGAAGTTTGATAGCGTATAGACATTCTAAGCACTGTCTGTCATCATAGGATGGTCTTAATGGTTGCATAACCCAGAATTAGAGTTGGGATGTTTTACAGTGGACTTTGGTGTGGTCAGAAATGTGAAACACACAAGGCGAGGTCACAGGCTTTTGGTTCAGTGGTCGTGTTATTCCTGAGATCCTGTTTAAAAGCAGAGAACAGGCTGGGTGTGGTGGGTCACGCCCGTAATCCCAGCACTTGGGAGGCCGAGGCGGGTGAATCACTTGCGGTCAGGAGTTACAGAGCAGCCTGGCTAACAATGTCTCTACTAAACACAGAAAATTAACTGAGTGTGGTGGCAGGTGCCCGTAATCCCAGCTACCCAGGAGGCTGAGGCAGGAGAATCACTTGAACCTGGGAGACGGAGGTTACAGTGAGCCCTGATCATGCCACTGCACTCTACCCTGGGTAATAGAGTGAGATTTTATCTCAAAAAAAGAAAAAAGAAAACAAAACCGGAGGACAATCATGGGCATATTCTATTATGTTTAATAACACGATTGCCACAAGTGTCACATATGCCCTAATTCCACCCACACAACCAAGACTCAGTGCAGAATAGGAACTCAAGGAAGAACTAGGGTGTTATTCTGACGTCCATCTCCGCGGTGGAATGCCCTGCGTAGCTAGTTTGGACAGTGTTAGCGTCCCCACCTCCTGCCCCGCATGATGGGCTGTCCCGGTGTTGGAGCCAGCGTGAGCATGAGCAGCAACTGATTCCACAGGCACATACATTGTGTTGAAAAGGAAGAGTCGAAGGGCAAATCTGCTAAGTGCGTGTCATCTTTCAATAATAGGATAGTTGAGTATTTTAAAATATTGGTTTAATTCTCTTTGAATCAAAGGTTCAGAGAAGTCATAACTCTTTTGACTAGAATTCTAAATTTATTTTGAAGAAAGGTGGCTTTTTATGCAGCACAAAATGTTTTGGGGTGGGGGATGATGAACAGCAGCACCTGTGGATCCTGGGGGGAAATGACCTCAGAAGGGATCACGAAGGGAGGGCAAGTTAGCCCGGGTCAGATTAGGAAGGAGGAACCTGATACGCTGTAGGGAGGGTCGCCTGCCCCATGTCCTGTGCCCTCTTTGAGATCAGCTGTGTCTCATTGCTGAACTTGCCCTAGCTAGAGGACCAAGGCTGTTTCCCATGGCTTTCCTCACGGTCTCATTTGCCTGCCTTCACCACCAAGGAGGGTAGGCCTACAGCTCCGTCTGTGGTAACCCACCTTCTTCACACATGCCAGCCTCATGTCCACACCACCCAGTACAACCCGAGGGATTTTCTCAGCAGAATCCGTGTGGTGACACTTACCCTATGTCTCCTAGATCCTCAAGAGGACCGCGCGGTGATACATCCACATGAGACACCCGTTGAGAGGGTCCTCTGTGTTATCAACGTGAGTTCTTCTTTCTTTGTCTAAAAGGGGAATTTCATTTTCCTAGGTTTCTTTCAATTTCAGTTGAATAAAGATAGGAAAACCTTACTACCATGTAGATTATAGATGACTAGAGAATTTCTTGGTGGGAATTGTAAAATGAGAATTCTTTTTTTTTTTTTTTTTTTTGAGACGGAGTCTTGCTCTGCCGCCCGGGCTGGAGTGCAGTGGCCGGCTCTCAGCTCACTGCAAGCTCCGCCTAGCGGGTTCACGCCATTCTCCTGCCTCAGCCTCCCGAGTAGCTGGGACTACAGGCGCCCGCCTCGTCGCCCGGCTAGTTTTTTTTTTGTATTTTTTAGTAGAGACGGGGTTTCACCGTATTAGCCAGGATGGTCTCGATCTCCTGACCTCGTGATCCGCCCGTCTCGGCCTCCCAAAGTGCTGGGATTACAGGCTTGAGCCACCGCGCCCGGCCATGAGAATTCTTTACCAACTAAGAACTAATTCAAGATGGCATTCTTGGATGATACAGCTTCAGTTACAAACTATGTCAGCAAGCACTTTCATCAGGAGAAAACCCTTCTTCAAAATACTGAATTTACCATCAAAATTAACTTTAAAATCTTGCACAAAAACCTGGTGACTTTGTACAAGTGTTTTCTGGGCTTTATTTTTGTGACCGTTGCCTCCACCAGAATTTCCCATCGGGCTTTCTAATAGCACTAAGTTAAGAAAAGACCTGTGTACAAGGACAGCACGATCTTACCCTCACAGTGTTTTCCTTTCTCTAAACTCAGGCGGACACATTCACAGAGACAAATGGTACGTATTCTGGGATCACCTATTTGGTAAGGAAAATTCTTAGTGTTAAGAAAGGTGACACATTCTTGCCTGGTTTATCGGGAGAACCATTCTCGTTGGAACTTTCTATTGGAATTGAGGTTAGGGCAGAAATTACTGAGTGTACTGAAGAGGGGTGATCATCCTACGTAGTGCCTGTTAGCTGCAGTGTCATTTTTATGATATCGAATGAGGTGCATCAGGGTGGGGGGTATAAGGGGAGAGTCTGTGTAGAGTGATGATGAATGTCGTTGGCAGGATGTGTACGTTTCTCCAGAAAGCATGTTTCCATGTGCACAGCTCAACACAAAGATGAGTGTTGTAAGTAAAAATCCCATTACCACTGCACACCTTGCGTCAATCAGCCCATTGGTCCTCCACCACGGCTGTAGCTGAAGAGCAGTTGGATCTCACCAGTACTCAGGTGGAGATAGTGCAGAGATGAATTTGCCAAGCTCTTTATCTCAGTGGAGGAGGCAGAGGTGAACTCAGGAGTGGGTGGAAGGTGATGCTATGAGTTACTACTAGGCAGTAATCACGTGGTTCTGGTATAATTTGTCATTATGGCAGAGAGCTTGAGCACCTAGGTGGCAGATGAAATCTCGATAGCCTTCAGAAATCTCAAACGCTGGCTCTCACGTAGGATTGTCTCAGTGGTCACATAACTCAGTGTAGGGATAAGTACATTTTACAGTGGACTTTGGTGTGGTCACAAATGGGAAACAGACATTGAGAGGTCAGGCTTTTGGCTGCAGTGCTGTGTTAATTTTCTCATCTGCTAGTCAAAAGCAGAAAATGATCAGACATGTTATATTGCATTTAATAAGATGATCTCCACAATCCTTAACATGTGCTGCAGTTCAGCACTCACACGCAAGACACAGCACCAAATAAGAACGGAAGGAACAACTTGGGTGTTTTCCTGGTACTCATCTTCTGGCTGGAATCTTCTACACAGGTCAAAAGCAGAAAATGATCAGACATGTTATATTGCATTTAATAAGATGATCTCCACAATCCTTACATGTGCTGCAGTTCAGCACTCACACGCAAGACACAGCACCAAATAAGAACGGAAGGAACAACTTGGGTGTTTTCCTGGTACTCATCTTCTGGCTGGAATCTTCTACACAGCTGGGTTAGAGAGGGTCACCGCCCCCCCCCCCCCCGCTGCCCCCCGGGTGGGCTGTCCTAGGGCTGGAGCCAGTGTGAGCATGAGCAGCAGCAGGCCCCACGGCGCACACACACTGTGTTAAAAGGCAGGGCCGAAGGACAAACATCACATGCCAAGTAGGGGTCGTCTGTAAATGGTAGGATAATTGAGTATTTTCAAATCTTGGGTTGGTCCTCTTTAAAACAAAAGGTTAGTGAATCTAGAGAATAGTTGAGCTAGAATTAAGTCTCCTCTTTGAAGAAAGGTTGCTTTTTATCTAGTACAAAATGTTCTGTCCGGCCACGGTGTCTGACACCTGTAACCCTTGCATGTTGGGAGGCCGAGACGGTGGGTCACCTGAGGTCGGGAGTTTGAAACCAGAGTGACCCACATGGAGAAAACCCGTCTCTACTAAAAACACAAAGTTAGCGAGGCGTGGTGATGCATGACTGTAATCCCAGCGACTCAGGAGGCTGAGGCTGGAGAATCGCTTGAACCTGGGAGACGGACGTTGTGGTGAGTTGAGATCGTGCCATTGTACTTCAGCCTGCTCAATAAGAGCAAAACTCCATCTCAAAAAAAGGAAAAAGTTCTAGGAGGGACAAAAAACACACAGCAGGACATGTGGATCCCGGGAGGAAATGACCTCGAGGGGATCGAGAAGGCAGGACACGTTAGCTCAGGTCAGATTAGGAAGGAGGAGCCCTGGATGCTGCAGGGAAACACTGTGTGGTGGGCCCTGTTTGAGATGGGTTATTTCATGTGCAAGAGGTTGCCTTAGCTAGAGGACCAACAGTCTGTCTTCTGTGGCCTTCCTGATGCCTTCCTTCACCATTTGCCTTCCCTCACCACCACGGAGGATGGACCGGCAGAGGCTGAGTCTGTGCTGTGAACACACCTTTCCACACACGCCAGCCCCGGGTCCACAGCTCCAAGACCACCTGAGGGATTCAGTCAGTGGAGCTCATGTGCTTATAGTGACTCTGTTTCCCAGGTGATAAGGAACTTCTGGAGGAGGAGGTGCCGGGACAGACATCCTCGGAGGAAGCCACAGGGGTTCACATGGTAAAGTCTTCTTTTCTCTTCTGAAATGGAAAATATGATTTCTCTCGATTTCTCTCTGTTTTAATGGAACTAGGATGTATACATCTTACCATGTACACTATAGGTGACTTAAGGAATATCTTGGTGGCCATTCTCAACAAAAATATGGTTTCAGAAGGCATCCGCATTTACACACTGTATGTCAGCAGGCATTTTTCTCAAGAGAAATGCCTCCTTCTTGAGAAGTATTGGGAGTTGTCTAAAACAACGGAAAATCTTGTAGAAAAATCTTGTGCCTTTCCACAAATGTCTTCTAGATATCGGGGCCATTTTCCCAACCACTGTTTACCATGTGTCTTTTTAACGTCAACAAGTGAAGACCTGTGCACACAGGAGACAGCATGGTCTGACCCTCACAGTGTTTTCTTTTTCTCTAGATGCGCGTGGACCCAGCCACACTGGTGAAGTGTATGTATTCTGGGGTCATCTCTTTGTTGAGGTTTGAAATCTCAGTGTTGCGAAGGTGGCTGTGTTTCACCTGCATTTGCTGAAGGGCCTGTCTTGTTTGCGCTTCCTGCCAGAAATGAAATTTGGGAAGTTTGGTTTAAAAAATAGGAAGAGTCAGGCGGGCGCAGTGGCTTATGCCTGTAATCCCAGCACTTTGAGAGGCCGAGACGGGTGGATGACCTGAGGTCAGGAGTTTGAGACCAGACTAACATTGAGAAACCCTGTCTGTCCTAAAAATGCAAAATTAGCCGGGCTTGGTGGTGCATGCCTGTAATCCCAGTTACTCAGGAGTCTGAGGCAGGAGAATCAGTGGAGCCCAAGAGGTGGAGGTTACAATGATCCAAGATTGTGACATTGCGCTCTAGCCTAGGGAACAAGAGTGAAACTCTATATCTCAAAAAAAAAAAAGACCAGAAACTCAGAGTCCAGTAAACGACTCTAACCATGGTACTGTCATCCCGGGAAGCAGCAGTGTCATGTAGCGTGAGGTGCTACATCAGTATTTGGAGGGACAGAGGAGCGAGTCTATATGGAATGATTGTGGGTATCTGGGAGTGTGTGTTCATTTCCCCAGAAAACATACTCCCATGTTCACAGCACAACACAAGCATCAGTGTTCAAGGAAAATTCCATCACCACTGCACAGTTTGCATAAATCAACCCATTCATCCTCCACCACAGCTGTACCTGAAGATAAATTGACCATCCCCAGTCCTCAGATGGACATGGTACAGAGACGAATTTCCCAAGCTCTTGGTCTTTTAAATGGAAGAGGCACGTGTGACCTCGGGAATGAGTGGAAGGTTAATGCCATGGGCTACTACCCGGAATTTGTCACAAAGCCCTGGTATAATTTCTTGCTAGGCCAGGTTGTTCCAGCACTTGTGTGTGCGTGTGGGAGAATGAAAACCTATTCAGATCCCACACTTATCATGACTGGATGGTGTCAGTGCTCAGCTCACGTGGGCCTGGTTTGAGCAGGTACATTGTACAGTGGGCTTCAGTGTGATCATTAACGTAAAACACGCAGAGCCCACAGGCTTTTGGGCTGCAGCGGTGAGGTCATTCCTCAGCTCCTGTTCAAAAGCAGACAATGATGAGTGGCATATTGTGTCGTATTTAATGAGATAATCACTGCACATCTTAGAAATTCAGTGGAACCCAATCCCAAGACACGGCATCCCATAAAATCTCAAGGATCAACCTGGGTATTATCCTGGCACCCATTTTCCCTGCTGGAATGTCCTTCATAGCTGGGCTGGAGAGGGTCAGGGCCCGCCCCCCGGCCCCCTCGCTGCTCCCATGACAGGCTGTGGCGGTGCTGGAGTCAGTGTGAGCACGAGCAGCAGTGAACCCCCCGGCGCACACACTGCGCTGAAAAGGAAGAGTGGAAGGAGAAATCTCACAGGCTAGGGTAGGGGTCATCTTTAAATGGTGGGATATTTGGGTTTTTTCAAATCTTGGTTTAATTGCCTCATCACAAAAAGTTAATGAAATCTTTTGGCTAGAATTAAATCTCTTTCAAGAAAGGTTGCTTCTTATTCTGTACAAGACCTTCTAGAAGGGATGATACACAGAGCAGCAGCACATGTGCATTCTGAGGAGGAAATGACTTTGGCAGGGATCAATAAGAGGGCACTTTAGCTCAGGTCAGATTAGGAAGGAGGAGCCCTAAGAGGCTGCCAGGGACACACAGCCTGCACTATGTGGTGTGCCCTGTTTGAGACTGGCTATTTCACGTTTACAAGGTGGCCTGGAGCTAGAAAGCCAAAGGCCCTGATTCCCTTTCTTCCCTGCCTCTCTCCTGTTCTGCTGTCCTCCTCCCCCACCCACCTCAAGCAATGTTACTGAATTGTTGGTGAGCAACACCACCAAGGTGCTGACAGTCACTCTGTGTCCTCCTAGTTGTGCCGGAGCATCTGCAGGCATGGTCCAGTGACAGCGAAGACCAGGAGGACCCAGAGGATGTGGAGGTCAGGCTGCCTGGATTTGTCTGAGAAAAACTGCTGCTTTCTTAGCTTTATTTGATTTGGATAAAATTAAGATATGAGAATGTGACAATATGTATCTTAGATTAGTTACACAATGTCCTTGGGAGGAGCTTTAAGTAAGAGTCTGCTCCCCACTGAGGGTTGACTTACTACAGAGGGAGAAAGTGACAGCATCCAGCACACATTGTGGGGCAGTGAGCTTGTGCCTTTACCAACTTTGTTCTCTTTCGAACAAAATCACTTACTGGCCAACCAACATGGACTTGAGAGGAAACATCCTCTGAGAAAAATGTGTCTTTAGCGTGAGTCGATTTTCTCCGTTCTTCTTTTGAGTCCTTTGAACACTGGTTTCCATCTCGTTTTCTAATGTCAATGAGTGAAGAAACGTCCTGTGCACACAGGACGCAGCAGGGTCGGATGCTCATAGCAATTTATTTTCTGTCATTACAGAAATCCTCAGGAGTTCCACAAAAGGGTACGTGTTGCGGAAGCCCTCCCATACTGATGAGTCACCCAGATGATGAGGAATGTGCCACGGTCTCGCTGGCCTGCCTGTGGACGGGCAGCCTGAGTGGAGCTTCCTCTCATGGATGAGGACCTAGGCTGTGATGGGAGGGATGGTTGTTGCAGATAGAGCGTGCTGGTCACATTCTGCAGTCCCTGGGAGCAACTGCATTCTCTGAGGATGGGGTGAGGTTGTGCCCATTGATTTTGCTGCGTGTCTTTTTGAATTCACGTGGTGAGTGTCCAAAATACGTAATGTCAAGGTCATGTAGAGGCTCAGCCTCTATCATGGAGCCTCCTCCTACTCCTGGTTTCCGTGTTCTGTCCTCAGGAAACACAGCAATATGGAAAGGTAACCAAAGGGTTTGCCCTAGGGTGTGAGCAGCAGGGCGAGCACTTGCCTTCCTAGGAGGATGGAGGGTGACTCATGCATTACGAGGTGGGGAAAGACAAATGTGGCTGTGGTACAGCAGAGGCTCCAGGGTGTCCCCATTGGACCCACGGTGGACAAAGGTTGGTTGTTTGCTTGTTTCTGAAGGCTTTTGCAAAAGAACAAGTGAACGCATTTGGTGTCGGTCAATAGGAATAGAACCTGAACCAAGTACAGCTTGCGTTTTTTCTTGGAGTATGCATTTGGTGGAAACTTATGTGTATATATTGAATTTAATTGCTGTATAGGTTTCCATACTTATGCCACGTTTTAAAACAATCAGGCTAGTGTGATTTTAAAATGTCCCTTGCTAACCTCAGAAACTATCTCTTCATAACCCACTTCTCCTAGTCGTGTTTAATCTCTAGAATACAGTTTCTGTGTGGTACTCGGGGGCTTTCTGCTGAGTGATTAAAGGTAGAAATCCGCGTTACCGACATTGAGGCCCTAAGAATTCACAGGCAGCTGCCCACTGGGCTCTATGAGGGAGAGAGCAGGCTACAGCCTTGGCCTGGGCCTGCAGAGGAACATGATTTGGAGGAGCAGAAGGAAGGCATGAGGGCAGCCAAGCCATGGGGGATGCCAAGGTGCAGCATCAGGAGAGTCAGTTCCACATCTTCACCTGGGCGTGGGCGGAACGTTGAAGCCTCATCTGAAGGAGGAGTTGAGCTTCGACCTCATGGCTGTCCTGAACATTGGCCGTCTTCCTAAGAGCCTGGTCATAGGAGCTCCTTCCTTGTTTCTGGTCTTCTCCATCTTCCTGTGTGTTGATGGCAGTGGCACCACCGGAAATTAGTGAGAGACAGAGAACAGGAGTGAGTTCCTGTAATGTTCAACTTAGCCCAGAGAGAACATGATCAGCAGGGCCGGATTGCGGGTCAGGCCAGACACAGAGTAGTTTCCACGCTTGATCTCCCTGTGGCTGGGACAAAGAACAGCTTCTGGGAGTCTCTGGACAGCTGGTCCTTGTGTAGCTATTATTGGCCAAGAGTGGCCTGGCCCAGAGTTCCGTTTTACTGGAGGGAGCCTCAGCTCCCAGGCTGAGCAGGTGCCCAGTGCTGGTGTCAGAGGAGTTGAGGAGGAGACCCTGCTCTAAGGCAGGCTGAGCTGAGCAAAGGGAGAGGGGCTGCCCTGGAGTTAGGTTGTCCTTTCTACATTCCCATGTGACCCATAAGACATCAGTTTCTCTGTTGTCTCCTACTCATAGCTGGAGGAATCCTGGCCACGGCAGGTCACGGGAGGGCAGGGACTGTGTCCTCCTCATTCCTTCTCATCCCAGAGCTCAGCCCTGGGCAGCCCATCTTGGGCCCCAGTGATGTTCTGATGCCAGCATTCCTGTTCTGAAATCTAGCACAAGTGTGGCAAGGCTTTCTGCTCATTTTCTGTAGTCTCTGAGTTCCCTCGCTTACCCAGGTGCCTGCGTGGGTTCTCATCCAGGGTCAGGGGAGGAGAGCGTGTGCTCCTCAAAGAGTGAGGTTTTCTCTTCTCTGCTCCTGCGGTTCTGCTTGTGTCTTCTCCCGAAGTGTGCACAGAATGATTACAATAATAAATTTTGTATATGTTTTGCCACAATAATGTCTGAAGTTCAATAAAAGGGACGGAAAGTGAAGGTTCAGAAGCGTATGTAGACCCGGGAAGGATAAATGACATTGTCACATTTGAACAGGAAAGTGGAAATTTCCCAGGCCTCTAAATGCATAGGGGAAGGATGAGACACTGCCATGGCATCGGCAGTGCGTGTGTGTGCTGCCAAGGCTCTGTCTTTCATGGCTTTCCTGATGGGCTCGCTGACCTTTCTTCATCACCAAGGAGGATGTTCTGGCAGGAGTTCCGTTTTTGCAGTTACCCCCCTTGTCTACATGTGCCAGCCCCGTGTTTTTAGCACCCGAGTCTCCCTGACGGGTTCCTTCAGTGCACCCCACGTGCTGACAATGACTCCGTGTTTCCTAGGATGCGACGAAGACTTGTGTGAGAAGCCGCTCAAGATGCTAATTGAAGACTTGTGTGAGAATCTGTTCAAGATGCTAACTGAAGACTTGTGTGAGAATCTGCTCAAGATGCTAATTCAGATGTTACTGAGCTTTTTTGAGGAAAAGTCTCGTTTATCTGAGGTGGGAATTTTGTTTCTCTTGGTTTGCATATAAATTGCAGTAAGATATGATAATCTTGCCATGTACAGTATGAATGACTTACGGAATTTCTTTGTGGGCAGCGGAAAATGAGAGTTTATTACCCAGAAGAATGAATTCAAGATGACATTTGTAGGTGACAGGTTCACCTAAAAACTCTATGGCAGTAAGCATTTTCCATTGAAGTCCTTTCTTCTTGAAAAGAATGGTGAACATAAATCGGGCACAAAAATCTTGGGCCTTTGCACGTGTCCTCTAGGCTTTATTTGGGGCCCATGTGTTGACTGTTTTCACTGTTTCCATTGGGTTTTCTAATGTCAACAAGTGCAGTAGAGACCTGAGCACACAGGACGCAGTGTGGTCTGACTCTCATAATGTTTTTCTTTTTTCTAATTGCAGAAGAGCACTGACTTAGAGACAGAAGGTATGTATTCTGGGATAGCTTTTTTCTTGTTTAAATTGTTTTTATTTTACTTGAAAGTCTGGGATGCATATGTAGAACGGCAAGTTTGTTACATAGGTATAAATGTGTTGTGGTGGTTTGCGGCACCTATCAACACGTCATCTAGGTTTACTGCTCAGCATGCATTAGGTATTTATACTAATGCTCTCCCTCGCCTTGCCCCCTACGCCCCAGGAATTACTTTTTTGCTAAGGAAATACCTTATTTTTTCAGAACAATGCACTTTTTACCATGCATTTGGTGGAGAATTTCTCTGGAGCTTCCTAACAGAAATGAGGTTTTAGGCAGTTTGGTATTAAAAACAGTAAGACTTTGGTACGGAATTGTGACCATGTTTTTGTAGTCTGTGCAGGAAGTGGTGTCCCGTACATGAAAGAGGGTGGTGTGCAACAGGTTTGGGAGGTGTGGAGGAGAGAGTCTGTGGGAGGTGATTGTGTCTTTGGGAGTTTTTGTGCATGATCAAAGCACAACACAAGGATTAATTTTTTTAATTCTTTTTTTTTTTAACTATTCCATCACCCTGCACACTTTACGTAACTCAGCCCATTCATTCTCCACCACAGTTGTCTGAAGTTAAGTTTAATATCCCCAGTCATCAGATACTGGTTGGGTAGGGATGAATTTCTCAACGTCTGGCTTTCTCAGTAGAGGAGGGAAATGGGAAATCAGAAGTGGGTGGAAGGTTGATTCTCTGGGCTACTGTCCTGTATTGATGTCACAGCCCTGGTATAACTCATCAGTCTGGCAGACTTTGAGCACCTAGGTGTGCATGTGGAAGTTTGATAGCGTATAGACATTCTAAGCACTGTCTGTCATCATAGGATGGTCTTAATGGTTGCATAACCCAGAATTAGAGTTGGGATGTTTTACAGTGGAGTTTGGTGTGGTCAGAAATGTGAAACACACAAGGCGAGGTCACAGGCTTTTCGTTCAGTGGTCGTGTTATTCCTGAGATCCTGTTTAAAAGCAGAGAACAGGCTGGGTGTGGTGGGTCACGCCCGTAATCCCAGCACTTTGGGAGGCCGAGGCGGGTGAATCACTTGCGGTCAGGAGTTACAGAGCAGCCTGGCTAACAATGTCTCTACTAAAAACAGAAAAATTAACTGAGTGTGGTGGCAGGTGCCCGTAATCCCAGCTACCCAGGAGGCTGAGGCAGGAGAATCACTTGAACCTGGGAGACGGAGGTTACAGTGAGCCCTGATCATGCCACTGCACTCTACCCTGGTTAATTGAGTGAGATTTTATCTCAAAAAAAAAAAAAAAAAAAAAAAAACCGGAGGACAATCATGGGCATATTGTATTGTTGAATAACACGATTGCCACAAGTGTCACATATGCCCTAATTCCACCCACACAAGCAAGAGTCAGTGCAGAATAGGAACTCAAGGAAGAACTAGGGTGTTATTCTGACGTCCATCTCCCCGGTGGAATGCCCTGCGTAGCTAGTTTGGAGAGTGTTAGCGTCCCCACCTCCTGCCCCCCATGATGGGCTGTCCCGGTGTTGGAGCCAGCGTGAGCATGAGCAGCAACTGATTCCACAGACACATACATTGTGTTGAAAAGGAAGAGTCGAAGGGCAAATCTGCTAAGTGCGTGTCATCTTTCAATAATAGGATAGTTGAGTATTTTAAAATATTGGTTTAATTCTCTTTGAATCAAAGGTTCAGAGAAGTCATAACTCTTTTGACTAGAATTTTAAATTTATTTTGAAGAAAGGTGGCTTTTTATGCAGCACAAAATGTTTTGGGGTGGGGGATGATGAACAGCAGCACCTGTGGATCCTGGGGGGAAATGACCTCAGAAGGGATCACGAAGGGAGGGCAAGTTAGCCCGGGTCAGATTAGGAAGGAGGAACCTGATACGCTGTAGGGAGGGTCGCCTGCCCCATGTCCTGTGCCCTCTTTGAGATCAGCTGTGTCTCATTGCTGAACTTGCCCTAGCTAGAGGACCAAGGCTGTTTCCCATGGCTTTCCTCACGGTCTCATTTGCCTGCCTTCACCACCAAGGAGGGTAGGCCTACAGCTCCGTCTGTGGTAACCCACCTTCTTCACACATGCCAGCCTCATGTCCACACCACCCAGTACAACCCGAGGGATTTTCTCAGCAGAATCCGTGTGGTGACACTTACCCTATGTCTCCTAGATCCTCAAGAGGACGGCGCGGTGATACATCCACATGAGACACCCGTTGAGAGGGTCCTCTGTGTTATCACCGTGAGTTCTTCTTTCTTTGTCTAAAAGGGGAATTTCATTTTCCTAGGTTTCTTTCAATTTCAGTTGAATAAAGATAGGAAAACCTTACTACCATGTAGATTATAGATGACTAGAGAATTTCTTGGTGGGAATTGTAAAATGAGAATTCTTTACCAACTAAGAACTAATTCAAGATGGCATTCTTGGATGATACAGCTTCAGTTACAAACTATGTCAGCAAGCACTTTCCTCAGGAGAAAACCCTTCTTCAAAATACTGAATTTACCACCAAAATTAACTTTAAAATCTTGCACAAAAACCTGGTGACTTTGTACAAGTGTTTTCTGGGCTTTATTTTTGTGACCGTTGCCTCCACCCGAATTTCCCATCGGGCTTTCTAATAGCACTAAGTTAAGAAAAGACCTGTGTACAAGGACAGCACGATCTTACCCTCACAGTGTTTTCCTTTCTCTAAACTCAGGCGGACACATTCACAGAGACAAATGGTACGTATTCTGGGATCACCTATTTGGTAAGGAAAATTCTTAGTGTTAAGAAAGGTGACACATTCTTGCCTGGTTTATCGGGAGAACCATTCTCATTGGAACTTTCTATTGGAATTGAGGTTAGGGCAGAAATTACTGAGTGTACTGAAGAGGGGTGATCATCCTACGTAGTGCCTGTTAGCTGCAGTGTCATTTTTATGATATCGAATGAGGTGCATCAGGGTGGGGGGTATAAGGGGAGAGTCTGTGTAGAGTGATGATGAATGTCGTTGGCAGGATGTGTACGTTTCTCCAGAAAGCATGTTTCCATGTGCACAGCTCAACACAAAGATGAGTGTTGTAAGTAAAAATCCCATTACCACTGCACACCTTGCGTCAATCAGCCCATTGGTCCTCCACCACGGCTGTAGCTGAAGAGCAGTTGGATCTCGCCAGTACTCAGGTGGAGATAGTGCAGAGATGAATTTGCCAAGCTCTTTATCTCAGTGGAGGAGGCAGAGGTGAACTCAGGAGTGGGTGGAAGGTGATGCTATGAGTTACTACTAGGGAGTAATCACGTGGTTCTGGTATAATTTGTCATTATGGCAGAGAGCTTGAGCACCTAGGTGGCAGATGAAATCTCGATAGCCTTCAGAAATCTCAAACGCTGGCTCTCACGTAGGATTGTCTCAGTGGTCACATAACTCAGTGTAGGGATAAGTACATTTTACAGTGGACTTTGGTGTGGTCACAAATGGGAAACAGACATTGAGAGGTCAGGCTTTTGGCTGCAGTGCTGTGTTAATTTTCTCATCTGCTAGTCAAAAGCAGAAAATGATCAGACATGTTATATTGCATTTAATAAGATGATCTCCACAATCCTTACATGTGCTGCAGTTCAGCACTCACACGCAAGACACAGCACCAAATAAGAACGGAAGGAACAACTTGGGTGTTTTCCTGGTACTCATCTTCTGGCTGGAATCTTCTACACAGCTGGGTTAGAGAGGGTCACCGCCCCCCCCCCCCCGCTGCCCCCCGGGTGGGCTGTCCTAGGGCTGGAGCCAGTGTGAGCATGAGCAGCAGCAGGCCCCACGGCGCACACACACTGTGTTAAAAGGCAGGGCCGAAGGACAAACATCACATGCCAAGTAGGGGTCGTCTGTAAATGGTAGGATAATTGAGTATTTTCAAATCTTGGGTTGGTCCTCTTTAAAACAAAAGGTTAGTGAATCTAGAGAATAGTTGAGCTAGAATTAAGTCTCCTCTTTGAAGAAAGGTTGCTTTTTATCTAGTACAAAATGTTCTGTCCGGCCACGGTGTCTGACACCTGTAACCCTTGCATGTTGGGAGGCCGAGACGGTGGGTCACCTGAGGTCGGGAGTTTGAAACCAGAGTGACCCACATGGAGAAAACCCGTCTCTACTAAAAACACAAAGTTAGCGAGGCGTGGTGATGCATGACTGTAATCCCAGCGACTCAGGAGGCTGAGGCTGGAGAATCGCTTGAACCTGGGAGACGGACGTTGTGGTGAGTTGAGATCGTGCCATTGTACTTCAGCCTGCTCAATAAGAGCAAAACTCCATCTCAAAAAAAGGAAAAAGTTCTAGGAGGGACAAAAAACACACAGCAGGACATGTGGATCCCGGGGAGGAAATGACCTCGAGGGGATCGAGAAGGCAGGACACGTTAGCTCAGGTCAGATTAGGAAGGAGGAGCCCTGGATGCTGCAGGGAAACACTGTGTGGTGGGCCCTGTTTGAGATGGGTTATTTCATGTGCAAGAGGTTGCCTTAGCTAGAGGACCAACAGTCTGTCTTCTGTGGCCTTCCTGATGCCTTCCTTCACCATTTGCCTTCCCTCACCACCACGGAGGATGGACCGGCAGAGGCTGAGTCTGTGCTGTGAACACACCTTTCCACACACGCCAGCCCCGGTCCACAGCTCCAAGACCACCTGAGGGATTCAGTCAGTGGAGCTCATGTGCTTATAGTGACTCTGTTTCCCAGGTGATAAGGAACTTCTGGAGGAGGAGGTGCCGGGACAGACATCCTCGGAGGAAGCCACAGGGGTTCACATGGTAAAGTCTTCTTTTCTCTTCTGAAATGGAAAATATGATTTCTCTCGATTTCTCTCTGTTTTAATGGAACTAGGATGTATACATCTTACCATGTACACTATAGGTGACTTAAGGAATATCTTGGTGGCCATTCTCAACAAAAATATGGTTTCAGAAGGCATCCGCATTTACACACTGTATGTCAGCAGGCATTTTTCTCAAGAGAAATGCCTCCTTCTTGAGAAGTATTGGGAGTTGTCTAAAACAACGGAAAATCTTGTAGAAAAATCTTGTGCCTTTCCACAAATGTCTTCTAGATATCGGGGCCATTTTCCCAACCACTGTTTACCATGTGTCTTTTTAACGTCAACAAGTGAAGACCTGTGCACACAGGAGACAGCATGGTCTGACCCTCACAGTGTTTTCTTTTTCTCTAGATGCGCGTGGACCCAGCCACACTGGTGAAGTGTACGTATTCTGGGGTCATCTCTTTGTTGAGGTTTGAAATCTCAGTGTTGCGAAGGTGGCTGTGTTTCACCTGCATTTGCTGAAGGGCCTGTCTTGTTTGCGCTTCCTGCCAGAAATGAAATTTGGGAAGTTTGGTTTAAAAAATAGGAAGAGTCAGGCCGGGCGCAGTGGCTTATGCCTGTAATCCCAGCACTTTGAGAGGCCGAGACGGTGGATGACCTGAGGTCAGGAGTTTGAGACCAGACTAACATTGAGAAACCCTGTCTGTCCTAAAAATGCAAAATTAGCCGGGCTTGGTGGTGCATGCCTGTAATCCCAGTTACTCAGGAGTCTGAGGCAGGAGAATCAGTGGAGCCCAAGAGGTGGAGGTTACAATGATCCAAGATTGTGACATTGCGCTCTAGCCTAGGGAACAAGAGTGAAACTCTATATCTCAAAAAAAAAAAAGACCAGAAACTCAGAGTCCAGTAAACGACTCTAACCATGGTACTGTCATCCCGGGAAGCAGCAGTGTCATGTAGCGTGAGGTGCTACATCAGTATTTGGAGGGACAGAGGAGCGAGTCTATATGGAATGATTGTGGGTATCTGGGAGTGTGTGTTCATTTCCCCAGAAAACATACTCCCATGTTCACAGCACAACACAAGCATCAGTGTTCAAGGAAAATTCCATCACCACTGCACAGTTTGCATAAATCAACCCATTCATCCTCCACCACAGCTGTACCTGAAGATAAATTGACCATCCCCAGTCCTCAGATGGACATGGTACAGAGACGAATTTCCCAAGCTCTTGGTCTTTTAAATGGAAGAGGCACGTGTGACCTCGGGAATGAGTGGAAGGTTAATGCCATGGGCTACTACCCGGAATTTGTCACAAAGCCCTGGTATAATTTCTTGCTAGGCCAGGTTGTTCCAGCACTTGTGTGTGCGTGTGGGAGAATGAAAACCTATTCAGATCCCACACACTTATCATGACTGGATGGTGTCAGTGCTCAGCTCACGTGGGCCTGGTTTGAGCAGGTACATTGTACAGTGGGCTTCAGTGTGATCATTAACGTAAAACACGCAGAGCCCACAGGCTTTTGGCTGCAGCGGTGAGGTCATTCCTCAGCTCCTGTTCAAAAGCAGACAATGATGAGTGGCATATTGTGTCGTATTTAATGAGATAATCACTGCACATCTTAGAAATTCAGTGGAACCCAATCCCAAGACACGGCATCCCATAAAATCTCAAGGATCAACCTGGGTATTATCCTGGCACCCATTTTCCCTGCTGGAATGTCCTTCATAGCTGGGCTGGAGAGGGTCAGGGCCCGCCCCCCGGCCCCCTCGCTGCTCCCATGACAGGCTGTGGCGGTGCTGGAGTCAGTGTGAGCACGAGCAGCAGTGAACCCCCCGGCGCACACACTGCGCTGAAAAGGAAGAGTGGAAGGAGAAATCTCACAGGCTAGGGTAGGGGTCATCTTTAAATGGTGGGATATTTGGGTTTTTTCAAATCTTGGTTTAATTGCCTCATCACAAAAAGTTAATGAAATCTTTTGGCTAGAATTAAATCTCTTTCAAGAAAGGTTGCTTCTTATTCTGTACAAACCTTCTAGAAGGGATGATATACAGAGCAGCAGCACATGTGCATTCTGAGGAGGAAATGACTTTGGCAGGGATCAATAAGAGGGCACTTTAGCTCAGGTCAGATTAGGAAGGAGGAGCCCTAAGAGGCTGCCAGGGACACACAGCCTGCACTATGTGGTGTGCCCTGTTTGAGACTGGCTATTTCACGTTTACAAGGTGGCCTGGAGCTAGAAAGCCAAAGGCCCTGATTCCTTTCTTCCCTGCCTCTCTCCTGTTCTGCTGTCCTCCTCCCCCACCCACCTCAAGCAATGTTACTGAATTGTTGGTGAGCAACACCACCAAGGTGCTGACAGTCACTCTGTGTCCTCCTAGTTGTGCCGGAGCATCTGCAGGCATGGTCCAGTGACAGCGAAGACCAGGAGGACCCAGAGGATGTGGAGGTCAGGCTGCCTGGATTTGTCTGAGAAAAACTGCTGCTTTCTTAGCTTTATTTGATTTGGATAAAATTAAGATATGAGAATGTGACAATATGTATCTTAGATTAGTTACACAATGTCCTTGGGAGGAGCTTTAAGTAAGAGTCTGCTCCCCACTGAGGGTTGACTTAATACAGAGGGAGAAAGTGACAGCATCCAGCACACATTGTGGGGCAGTGAGCTTGTGCCTTTACCAACTTTGTTCTCTTTCGAACAAAATCACTTACTGGCCAACCAACATGGACTTGAGAGGAAACATCCTCTGAGAAAAATGTGTCTTTAGCGTGAGTCGATTTTCTCCGTTCTTCTTTTGAGTCCTTTGAACACTGGTTTCCATCTCGTTTTCTAATGTCACTGAGTGAAGAAACGTCCTGTGCACACAGGACGCAGCAGGGTCGATGCTCATAGCAATTTATTTTCTGTCATTACAGAAATCCTCAGGAGTTCCACAAAAGGGTACGTGTTGCGGAAGCCCTCCCATACTGATGAGTCACCCAGATGATGAGGAATGTGCCACGGTCTCGCTGGCCTGCCTGTGGACGGGCAGCCTGAGTGGAGCTTCCTCTCATGGATGAGGACCTAGGCTGTGATGGGAGGGATGGTTGTTGCAGATAGAGCGTGCTGGTCACATTCTGCAGTCCCTGGGAGCAACTGCATTCTCTGAGGATGGGGTGAGGTTGTGCCCATTGATTTTGCTGCGTGTCTTTTTGAATTCACGTGGTGAGTGTCCAAAATACGTAATGTCAAGGTCATGTAGAGGCTCAGCCTCTATCATGGAGCCTCCTCCTACTCCTGGTTTCCGTGTTCTGTCCTCAGGAAACACAGCAATATGGAAAGGTAACCAAAGGGTTTGCCCTAGGGTGTGAGCAGCAGGGCGAGCACTTGCCTTCCTAGGAGGATGGAGGGTGACTCATGCATTACGAGGTGGGGAAAGACAAATGTGGCTGTGGTACAGCAGAGGCTCCAGGGTGTCCCCATTGAACCCACTGTGGACAAAGGTTTTTGTTTGCTTCTGAAGGCCTTTGCAGAAAACAAGTCAAGGTGGTTGGCTTAAGGTCATATGAAGATAAAATTAGCCCAGTTCTGGACTGAGTTTCTTTTGGGAGCTTGCGTCTAGTGGAAATATGTTGTATGTGAGGCGAATTTGATTGCTCTGTAGGTGTCCATACTTAACCCACATTTTAAAACAATGAGGCTGTTGTGATTTTAAAATGTCCCTCACTAACCTCAGAAATTATCTCCTCATAACCCAATTCTCCTGGTCATCTCTAATCTTTAGAATACAGTTTTTTGTGTGTGTGGTATTCAGGGCCTTTTGTTGTGTGTGATCAAAGGCACAAATCAGCGTTACCAACACTGAGGCTCTAAGAATTCCCAGACAGCTGCCCAGTGGGCTCTGTGAGAGAGCAGGTACAGCCTTGGCCTAGACCTGAAAAGGAACATGATTTGGAGGAGCAGAAGGAAGGCATGAGGGCAGCAGAGCCACGGGGGCAGCGGAGGTGCAACATCAGGAAGGCAGTTCTTCATCATCACCTGGGCGTGGCCGGGATGTTCATATTCCAGCTGAGGGAGAACGGGTCGAGCTCCGACTTCATAGCTGGCGTTAGCACTGTCTGCCCATCTTCCTGAGAGCCTGAAGAGAGAAGCTACTTTGTTGTTTCTTGTCTTTTCTATTTCCTGTATGTGGATGGCAGTGGCACCACCAGAAATTAATGAGAGGCAGAGAACAGGACTGAGTTCCCGAAATAGCCACTGTGGCCCAGAGAGGACATGATCGTCAGGGATGGATGTCAGGGTCAGGCCAGATACACAGTAGTTCCCAGGCCTGGTCTCTCTGGCTGCGACAGAGATCAATTTCTTACTTTTCACCTGCTTCTGGGCGTGGCCTGACCGCTGGTCCTCGTGTGGTTGCTGTTAGCCAAGTGTGATTTGGCCGGAATCCTGTGTGACTGAAGGGAGTGTCAGCTTTCAGGCAGGGTGGCTGCTCCACACTAGTTGCAGGGAAGGTGAGAAGCGACCCTGCTTCAGTGCAAGGTGAGCTCAGCAAAGGGAGCAGAGTCCAGGTGGTCCTTGCAGCTTTCCCGTGTGACCCTTGAGACATCACTTCGCCTGTTTCTCTGAGATAGTCTTGGAATTATTAGTCTCAAACTCTGTTTTGTTTTACTTATGTGTGGAGGAATCCTGGTGGTGGCTTGTCACTGGGAGGGCAAGGACTATGTCCTCCTCGTTCCTTCTCATCCCAGAGCGCAGCCCTGGCCAGCCCATCTTGGGCCCCAGTAATGTTCCAGTGCTTCTAACCCCTTTGCTGAGATCCAGCGCCAGTGTCAAAAGGCTTCCTGCTCATCTTCTTCAATCTATTGTTTCTCATGGTAATCTAGAAACCTGAGTGGGTTCTGATCCAAGGTCACAGGAGAACAGGGGTGCTCCTGAAGTCACCGAAGTTTCCCCTCATCTCTACTCTGGCTGCCTTGGTTCAGCTTTTCTGCTGCAGAAGATGCTCTCTTTCTGTTTACAAGTCCTCCTTTGCTGGACCAGGCGTTTTTATTCTTGTTGTGGCATCCCTGCACATCACAGGGGACCTGGAGCTTGTTCCTGTGTCCCTGAAGTACCCGTCCATGAATGATCAGATCGGAGCAAACCACTCTGCCAGGAATCAGCAGGGGGGAGAGTCACATCTCCCTCACCTTTGGGTTTAGACCTGTGCATTCCAGTGTGGTCCTCCGTGGCATATGTGCCCATTCATGTTTAAATAAATGAAAAATTCATAACCTCCTCACAAGAGCCATACTGTAAGTTCCCAGTTGCCACGTGTCTGCTCTTAAGAGAGCGTCTCCATTCTCCCTGAATCACCTGGGAAGGAGCTGCTGTGTGTCTGGCCCAGATTCTGTTCACTGCGCTCACCTGCCTCAGTGCATGTGCATCAAGGCTGGAATCTCGGGTTCTCAGATTGGAGGTAAGAGATGCTCTGAGCCAGTGTCGGTGAACAGTTGAAAGGGATTGTTCGGGTTCTCTCTCTCACCTGAAGGCTCACAACTGTGACCAGGGCCTTCCTAACAGCCCCTGAGTTCACAGAGCCCAGGGAGGTCACCGTGGATTGAGCGGTAGTGCTGATGTTTGTGTCTCTGTGCTTGGGCTCATGGGCACCACCTCTGGATCCATCCAGGAGGAAATAGACTGGTCAGGTAGGGACCAACACTCCAGGGTTGACCAGCGAGGAGGGTTCTTGGGGATTGGGTGACACTTGTTTTGGAGCCTGGGATGGGATCTATGAAGTCACCAAATATAAAAGGAAATTGGTGTAGAAGTGTGATTTGGTTTATGTATCTTAATGAGAAAGTCGTAATAGTTTTGTCCTCATGCGCTTTGTGCGAGTTGTGTTTGTCACCATCATTTCTTGCTCTGGTGTTTAAAGATTACATTTTGCAAAGACCAGATCATTCCTGCCTTTGCCACAGCAAGCACCAGAGCCCTGGGTTTGATGGGGCAGCGTTTTGTTGTGAATAGAGATGACAGGATGAGTATGCAGGTGTAATGTTGAGTGTGGGGTGGGACACAGCCCCTCACAGGTGCTACGTGATCCTGAAGACAAAGTCCTTCATACATGTGCCAGGAGCTGAAAGGAGCCCACCCTCTTTCTCTACACTCTCGGGACCTGCAATGGCACCTTCCTGTCCTGTCCTCACCGTCTGCTCCTGCTCTAAGGGCACTCCCTGGGTTGGATGACACAGGGAGTCCTTCCTCTGGGATTTCTGCGTGTGCCCCGGCGTCCTGGAGTCCTGAGGGCGGAACACATGACTGAGCACATTTTTGGCCTCCACTCCTCACCCAATCCCACCCAATCCCAAATCCTTCGGCTTTGAATGAAACCTAAATTGGCTTTCATTGGAGAGGCCCGAATCCAGCTGTGGCTCAAAGCCCTCTGTGGCTGGCAGGAATCCTCGGGGATATGTGTGGAGGGGCTGCTGTGTTGCTGTAGGCAGTGGCTCTCGCCCTCCCTGTAGCCTGGTCCCTGGCATCCACTGGGCCCAGACGGAGCCTCTTGGGTCACTTGTCTTGTGACACCCTCCTCTCTGGCCCAACAGCCTCGTCCTGCTCCCCACACTCCAGTCAGGCCCAGCTTGTTCTGTGTGTCAGGCCTGCCAGGTACCCACCCTCCTAGTCTTCCCACAGCTCAGGCAAACCCCGGGAGGTCCCCCTCATTTCTGTGCTGACAACTGCTGGCCTCACCTGCAGATTAAAGCAACTGGGACAAGAGGCTTTATCTTGAATTGTGTTCCATTGTTTCCAAATATTCAGAAGCTGGTGGGATTCTTTTGAGGACTGAATATTTTCCAAGTCTCTAGGGTCATTCCAGGCATAGAACAGTCACTGCATCTGTGATGTCATTCATCATCAGCTCCCACAGCCCCCAACACAACCCAGGCCTGGGCAGGTGCTGCTGACCCAGGGTGCGATCCGTGTGTTGATTGGAGGCTGGCAGTGCAGCCGTGGCCTTCTTTCCGATGTTCTTCTATTGGAGAACAGTAGGACAGGTAGAGGCCCACAAGGAGGAAGGAAATGGGATTCATGAGGGAAGAGAAGTAGGCCCTACAGGAGGAGGAGGGAGAAATTCCACGTCATGCACAACGTTGTGAAGAGGGCGGCCGCCTCTTGGAGGAACAGAATGACACGGCTTCCCCTGCCTGGGCTCAGTTATGGAATGTGAGGGCTGGGAAAGTGTGTGGGAAGCCAGAGGTCCCTCCCTCATAGCACAGAGGAAATGATACGGGCTGTGGAGAAGGCTCCATAAACGGGCAGGTCAGAAGCTCTGGGGTTGGCTCCACAGCGGAGTCTGAGGGGTTCTCTCGACTCTAACTCTCCCCTTCCTTCTTATGGCCGCCCCATCACCGCTGCTCCTCCGGACACTGATGCTTGCTTCCCAGAACTGGGAGATTCCACCATTACAGGCAGCCACCAGCAGGTAACTGATCTCCTCTTATATGCTCTCTCTCTTTTATCCTCTTTCTGACTCCTGAGCTCCTTTCTTAGCTCTGGTCCTTTTCCTCTTTTCCTCTCTTGTGATTGTTCTGAAGCACCTGGTCTCATCCCACAGTTGAGGTCCTCGGGTCTTCAGTGTGGATAAAACCCCACCCCAGCCCTCCTGCCCGCTGCCTTGGCATTGCCCTGTTTACTGGCCCCCAGGCTGCAGCTTTGAATCTTGCTGAACAACCCTTCAGGGTCCAGGGAGGGGCTAGGCTGGTGTCAGATGAGCTGGACCCTACCGTGCCGGAGGGACTCCCAGTGACATCTGGGTCTGCTCTGGGCACCCCCTGCCCAGATAGGACTTTTCCTGCACTGGCGTCTCTGGACATACACAACTGTTCTCCTTCTCACAGATGTCAGCAAGTCCCTCTCTGCACCTGCAGAAGAAGCAACAGAAAAGACAAAAGTGGAAGAGGAAGTGTGAGTGTGCGGCGGGCAGAATGATGAGGGAAGCAGACACGTGCCCGTGTTCTTTATGGCTACGCTCACTTTCTTGTTGTCCCATCAGGAAAACCACGAAGAAAACCAGGAAGCCCAGGAAGAATACCTGGTGGAATGTCCTGAACCGTTGGGACATTTTTAATAGATTTTAGAGACCTCTGAAGGTAAGTGAAGGATGCCCTGAGAACATCCTCCAGGAAACAGACACCCACTCCATAGCAGTCCCTGAGCCTGCTGGCCTGAGCCCTCCACAGGCTGCTTAGTGAGGGAGACACTGAGGTGCTGGTCAGGCCATCGTGTGCAGGATTCCATGGGCTGTGAACTGTTACTTGTCTGCAGTGACCCTTCAGCTCACCAGCATCTCATTTGAGGGGACCCAGCTCTGCCCCACCCCAGCCCCTTGAGGCCAACTGGGAGCATCACTAGTTCATCCTGAGGAGACACTAGGGTTGACCATGAATCGCCCCCAGTTCAGGCCTCCTGGGAAAGGTGTGAGAAGGATGGAGGTACCCCCAGGCTCCTTGTCACACGAGCAAGCAGCCCACCCGGCCCAGTATTGCCCAGTATTGAGGCCAGCAGGCACTCAGTAGGTCCTGGCATCAAGCAGGGGACACGGCAGGATCCAAGAAGCACTGAAATGTGCCCAGTCCCAGGGGTTCTTCAGCCTCTGTGGGGGCCTGGGGACCTGGGGTGACCTCATGGCCCCATTTTTCAAGATGAGGTTGGAGGCTTCTGTATGTAGAGAGCACTGGCTTGGGTGTCAGTGGTTCTGTATCTGTGCCAAATGCCAACAAAACAACCCCTGAAGACATTTCAGGGCCATGCTTACTTGGGAGGGGTTGAGGGCATGATTCAGGTAGCCTCTGTTTTTTAAATCTGTTTTCCAATCTTGAAATCAGGTCCACATATAAACGTGTGTTTGTGTGTATCTATACACTGTTTTTCACTCTTTCAAATGTATGTCTTCTGTAACCCTATTATTATAGAATATACTAAAGTGAGAAATTTGTTTTAGCAAAGCGTAATTTTAAAAATTACAATACAAAGACAGGTCTGGTGGGGATGTTAGAAAGACCAGGTCTTACTAGGCAATAACAATGACGTGCTCCAGGCAGCTGTGCATATTCAATGTGCAGCTCTTCTGTCTGGATGGCACAGAGGATCTGGGTGGCAAGGCAGGGTCACCACCCCCACCCTGTGTCATGAGACCTCCTGCTCCCCTTAGGGCCCAGGGCTCTGCCTGTTGATCCTGGAATCCTCAAAATTCCCGTTTCTCTGTGTCTGTTTTACTCTCCGGGGAACCAGCCCCCTGAAGGTGCCCGTGTGAGTGCCCAGGTTCAGTTCTTCCTCCATGACACTTACAGACACTCTCTGTGGACACATAACCCCTCAGCAGAGAGCAGCACACAGGCCTCAGTGCCTTGGCATCTGAGTAGACCTGACTGTGGGGAGCTCAGGGGCCCAAGGTCACCTTCCAGGACCCGAGGAGCTCTGAGACCTGCATGACCCCAGGGAGCCCCTCCTCCCTCCGCCTCTGTGCCCCCCCCCAACAGTGACCCTGGCACCTCTGTCTGTGTTGCAGATTCTGCGAACACCAGGAAGGGCCCTGATGTGGAGATGTCAACCTGGCCCAGACCTGATGTGGATCGTGATTGTTTTGGGAACTGTGCTACTCCAAAAACTTTTATAATCTTTGCTTAATTTGTTTTTAAATATTTTCCTGGCTGGGCATGGTGGCTCATGCCTGTAATCCCAGCACTTTGGGAGGCCGAGGCGGGTGGATCACCTGGGGTCAGGAGTTCGAGGCCAGCGTGGCCAAGGTGAAACCCCGTCTCTACTAAAAACACAAAAATTAGCTGGACATGCTGGTGGGCGCGTGTAATATCAGCTACTCGAGAGGCTGAGGCAGGAGAATTGCTTGAACCTGGGAGGCGGAGGTTGCAGTGAGCCGAGATCATGCCACTGCACTCCAGTCTGGAGAGAAAAAAAAAAAATTCTGACTTTAACCTCTATTTTTTAGAGGGCACAAATTGTTCTTTTGTTGTTTCTATTTTACATTTTTTCCTGAAGTTATATTCCGATTGTTTTCACTCTTTCTGAAGTTTTGTTCACTCAGTTTTGAGTTTTTATAATTTTGATAGACTTCTTTTGTGCTTTCATTTTCTTCATGACTTTTACGTCATTTTTAAAACAAATCCATAGTACGGTAAGTTACATCAAGATGGAGTATTTTTGTTTTGTGGTGGTTTATATTCTGGATGTATTTTACATATATAAGTGTCAATGGCCTGATGCAGTGGCTACCGCCTGCGATCTCAGCAGTTTGAAGACCAAGGCAGGAGGACTGCTTGATCCCAGGAGTTTTAAGACCAGCCTGGGCAACATAGTGAGACCTCATCCCTACAAAAAAACTTTTTTAATTAGCTGGGCATGGTC
>NW_022681153.1:0-29965 GCF_009764315.1 Trachypithecus francoisi | reverse complement strand
GCAGGGAGCAGGTGGAGATGGTCCTTCAAGGCCTGGTGCTTCACACGGGCAGCCAGCCGTGGACCAAGACACAGCTGGAGAGGGGCCTGAACCCAGAGCGTCTCCAGGAGGAGGAGGGAGCCAGGAAGGGCAAAGGTATCCGGAAGAAAGGGGGCAGGCATGGAGCCAGGTCCCCAGGGAGGCTGCAGTCTTCTTTCTCTGTTCATGGACTGGTTGTTGGTTATTTTGAGTTCTCAAAGTCATCCACTCGATGTGGTCCAGAGAAAGTTCCCAGGGGTCTGAAGCCCGGAGCAGGCCTTGTGCTTTTCCGAACACTGCGTGTTGTCTCAGGGTTACCGTCAATGGCTAATTCTAGCGTGTCTTTTGTTGAAATCTGCAGAAGAGCCTCAACCCAGCACCAGCTTTTGAAGAACTTATAAAACTTGTGTTCTTCTGATTCTGAGATTTTTGCCTGAAATGCCTCGTACATTTTTAACTAGGTGTTGTTAACACTTGTGTGACGGCATTTGGAGCTCTGTATTTTTGCGATGTGCTAGCTCTGAGGATGTTTAAGATTAGATTCCTAGAAATCAGATTATAGGAGCTCTCGGCCACGCTTCATGAGTTCTGTTTTGACCCCTCATAGTGGATCCCGTTGCGGTGGCTATTCTTAGTATTTGTGGAACACCTGACTCGTGATGCTAGGAGAATGTGATTTGTTTTCTTTGTAAGCCTAAAGTCTAATGACCTTGTAGAGTCTTTATACCCGTCTCTTATAAATCAGCTTTAATATACTTGAAAGTGTCCTCATTGTGCCCTTGAAAAGCAGGTGCACAGTTTAAAAGTCATCCTTTGGAAACGCTTGTCTTCAGCCTGTGCCCTTTGTCTGTTTTGTTTCCTTCACTGCAACATCATGAAACAGGGACAAGGGCTAGAATCTGTTTCATACAGAGAACTTGAAACAAGGACAAGGACTAGAATGTGTTTGATACACAGAGCTGAACTGTGCGGAGCGACCTGCTTTGCCGACGTCTGTTTCTGTCTTGAGAGGGAACCCAGGCCTCTTGACTTTTCCTTTTGTACATTTTCCAAAAGATTATTTTTTCCTCTCTCGGGTCCATTCCACTGTGGGATTCTCTCCTAAGGCTGTTTCTTTGCCTTCCATTTTGACAACTATGATGTAGTTTCCGAGATGATAGAAGGGTAGTGAAAAGGCCTGGGAAAGAGAAAGCAGGAAGGGAAGAAATGATCTCATGATTTGAGTCAGAAGGAAATAAGGAAATCACTCAGACAGGAACGCTATTACCAGCGGGTCCGATCCCAGGAAGTGGGATTGAATAAGTGGCATCGTATCACACACCTCTGTTTTACATTGTTGCTGTTGCCAGGGGTAACGAAAAGAACGAGTATATTCATTCTGAGGTCAAACATATATCTTTGCTGACTCTGACTAGAATTAGCAGAATTCGTGCAGTTCAAGTTTGAGAATACCTTTACAGAAGAGGGTCTTCGTGCACGTGTGCCTATTTCTATTTATATGTTCACACGTATTGGAGTATAAGTGTGTGTGCTGTGTGTGAGACCTCAGTATTTGAAAGAAGAAATGTGCAGTAGAGCTTATTAATTATGAGAAGGTACATTTGGGGGATAAACCACTTTGTTTAGAATTGAATAATGGGGTCTTTGAGGGGTGTATATATGTATGTGTGTTTGCATTTCTGTGTATGAAAGTGTGTATTGCATGTATATGTGTCGTGCATGTATGTGTGCCTTTGTGTGTACTGTACATGTGCACGCATGTGTATATGTGTGCATGTGTATTTGTGTTGCATGTATGTGTGTGCCTGTGTTACATGTTTAGGCACGACTGCACATATGTGCAAGTAGGCATGCATGGATGCTCGTGTGTGTATAGTTATACATGTATATTTGTGCATGTTATGTCCACGCATTTACATATGTATATGTGTCAGAATGTGTATGTATATGCATGTGTGTTTGAGTGTTGTGCCTATGCTTGTGCGTGTGTGTTTGAGTGTTGTGCCTATGCTTGTGCATGTGTGTTTGAGTGTTGTGCACATGCTTGTGCGTGTGTTTGAGTGTTGTGTGTACGTTTGTGCGTGTGTGTTTGAGTGTTGTGTGTATGTGTCTGCATGTGTTATGTGTTTGTATTATGTGATTATGTGAACGTGTGTGCATGTGTGAATGTATGTATTGCATGTAGGTGTGCGTGTCCATGTGTATGTGTGTGTGTGATATGTGTCTGTGCATGCATGCATGTGCACATTGGATTTGTGAATCCTCCCTGGGAGGGGCATGTTCCTGGAGACAGTGCATGGGATCCTCCGCTGTCCTCTCAGGGACAGAGACATTGTGAAAGTTCGAGCCATTAGGTAAACATGCCTGATGTTATATGAAATATATATTTAAATATACTACTGGGGTTAAATATATGTTAAATGGGTGCAAAGCTGTTATATTGCATTAAAAGTCATGTTAGTACTTCCTGGTTAAAGGCTTTGTGAATGATTTCCTGTACATGGGACATAACACACCACACAGAATTACAGCGGATCAATGGTATTTGCCAGGAAGTCTGGCTTACGATTGGTATTTCTAGGTGCAGACATGCAGGTTGAGCTTTGCTGGACTTAGAGGAGGGTCATTGACTCTGCCCACTGAATGATACCAGCGTCTCTGCTGCTACCTTTTTCTGCCGGCTTCATCCAGAGCTGGGACAGCTGCTCTGAGACGCATTGTACTTTTCTCTCCATAAAAATCTGCAGCATTTGTTAGCAGTCCAGTAGCAGACCGAGTGGCAGGTCCAGGGGCAGGTCCAGCTGCAGGTCCAGCGTCAGGTCCCGAGACAGGTCCAGCGGCAGGTCCAGTGTCAGGTCCAGGGGCAGGTCCAGCCGCAGGTCCAGCCAACTTTCCACATGGCCCATGTGAAATGTACCTGTTTGGACGAACAGAGGCAAGATGGCGCACTTCCGGGTTCTTCATCCCCCCCCCCAACTTTTCCCGCGCGCGCGAAAATGCAGCTGACGCCCGGGAAGGTGCAGACCAACTGGGCATGCGCCAGGTGACGTCAATCTGAAGAGAGCAAGATTTACCTGGTCGCACCTGCGGAACGCCCCCGGACACGCCCGTGCCCCGCCTATCGCCCTCCCACTCCCAGAAAAGCCGCTCCGGACCAGTGCCACGCGCGGACTTCCCAGCTTCCCCACTGCGGTCGGGACTGCCGGAACTCCGTCCGAGGGCAGCATGGAGAACTCTGTGGGCCCTCAGTTGCCGGAGGCCAACAGACCTCTCCTTACCCACCTTCTTCCCCTGAAGCTAGGTGACCAAAATAAACTTGCAGTTTTGCTCCTACCCTTGCCTAGTCGCTGGTTCCTTTGCGCCCGCTCTAGTGGTCTTAGAAAAACAAGTCAGTTGTGCCGAACCCGGGAGGAGACCCCTCCTCGGGGCCCCCAGGGCCTGGGGAGCCTCCTCCTCCTCCTCGCTCCACGCCGCAGACGGACCAGGACCTGAGACCCGCTTCCCTCACTCTCACACGGCCTCTCTGGGGTAAGTGCCCTTGTCTCCTCTTTACCTCCCTCGGCCAGAAATCCTGCGCAGGTCCGGGGTCCATTTGGAGCCACCACGTGGCTCGGGAGACCCGTTCAGGACGGAGACGTCCGCCTGAAGGTAATCTCCACTTAGGCTTCAAGAGCCTCTCGTCTGTCTCTGCTGGTTCCAAAGGACGCTTTGAAGCCAGGCAGGGATCCATTCCCATGTCCATTGGGTCCATTGTGTCGGTAAAGAGGAAACAAATGGGAAACCCCCAGTCCAAATTTCCAAAGAGCACCCCCTTGGGGTGCCTCCTAGCCAATTTAAAACCTTACAGCTTGAACAAGACCTTAGGAGGAAGCGGTTAATTTTCCTTTCCACTGTGGCGTGGCCCTGATACAAACTAGACAATCAGTCTCAGTGGCCACCGGAGGGCACCCTAGATCGCAATGTTCTGACCGACCTCAGCAATTTCTGCCAGCGGTTAGGCAAGTGGTCTGAAATTACGTACATACAAGGCTTTTGGGCCTTACGCTCTCGTCCGACCTGTGTAGCCGTGCTCTTCGGCCCAAGTTATGCTAGCCAAGGACGCTGGCTCACAGGAACCCGAAAAAGAGGAGTCTTCATTCCTTTCTGTTCAGCCGAGGATCTAGGGTTTCCCTCACTTCCGCCCTATACTTCTCCTCCCTCCGCCCGGACTCCTCCTTCCTCTTCCTTACCTACTAGTAATCCACTCAGTCCCGTGCTTCCTTCGGGGCCCCCAACTGGCTGTCTTGAGTCTCCTGTCTCTGCACACACCCGCTCTAAGTGCCCTGCTGATGCCTCCACTCCTGCCCCACACCCTCCTACAGTGTTAGCGCCTTTGCGAGAGGTGGCTGGGGCGGAGGGGGTAGTCAGAGTACATGTCCCTTTTTCATTGGCCGATCTTTCCAAAATTGAAAAGCGTTTAGGGGATTTCTCAGCTAATCCCATCGTTTACATAAAGGAATTTAGATATCTTTGTCAGGCCTATGACTTAACTTGGCATGACCTCCAGTTATCCTAACCTCCACCCTAAACCTGAGGAGCAAGAGCGCATCCTAGCGGCCGCCAGGCAGCACGCCAACCAACTACATTTAACTGATGCCACCATCCCACTAGGGGAGCAAGCAGTCCCCTCGGCAGACCCAGACTGGAACTACCAAGCAACCAGCCTGGGCGCCGTAGGCGAGACATAATGGTTCAGTGTTTGTTGGCTGGTATGCAAACAGCCTCAAACAAAACTGTAAATTTTAACAAATTAAAAGAAATTATTAAAATCCAGAAGAAAATCCAGCCGCATTCTTAAATAGGCTGACTGAGGTTCTAACCCAATATACCCGGTTAGATCCGGCCTCCCCCACAGGGGCCACCATTTTGGCGTCTTATTTCATTTCTCAATCAGCTCCTGACATTCGTAAGAAACTTCAAAAGGTAAAGGATGGTCCTCAGGCACCAATACAAGATCTGGTTAAATTAGCCTTTAAGGTCTATAACTCCAGAGAGGAGACGGCTGAGGCAGTGCGACAGGCATGCCTCAAACAGAAGGCCCAACTCCTAGCAGCGGCTTTACGGCCCAATTTAACCCCAGACCAGAGAGTACACACTCCGCAGACTCCAAGGCTACGAAAGGAGCCTGCTATAAGTGCGGCAAGGCGGGACACTATGCCAATAGGTGTCTGCAAGGTCCCCGAGCCCCAATGCAGCCTTGCTATAAGTGCAAGGCATCAGGACATTGGGCCAGTGAATGTCCTAAGCCTCGTCTACCAGCAACCCCCTGCCCTGCTTGCCAGCAGGGAGGACACTGGAAGTCTGATTGCCCCACCCTGAGAACAGGTGCTGCGTCTCCACGTGACCCCCTTTCCCAGGATCCTGGGAGCTCCTTCCAGCTCCTACATCTGGACGACAATGACAACTGAAGGTGCCGAGACTCGGGGACCCCCATCACCCTCGCCGAGCCGCGGGTAACTCTCCTGGTAGCGGGTAAGACAATAATTTTTTAATCAACAGCGGGCTACCTATTCTGTTTTGCCGTCCTTCTCTGGACCTAGCCTTCCATCCAATATCTCTATAGTAGGAGTAAGCGGAAAGCCATCCACCCCACGAAAAACTCCACTCCTCAGTTGCTGCCTGGCCAACAACTACTCTGCACACTCATTCCTCATTCCCAGCTAAAGAGGGCCCCCACCGGGAACAATCAGTGGACATCAGTTCAACTTTCCCCCACTCGCCTCAAACTTACAAAACTTTCTTAACTAGTTCATGCTCCCTGACCCCTGGCGCTTAGCTCGCTTTCTCACCATCTTCTACATAAACCTATAAGACTTTCAATACATAACCCCCAGACCCATATCTACCTCCAGACAATAGTCCAGAGCAGTGGTTCTCCCATCTCCTAACCTTCATTGAACATCTCCAGTGGCAAGGGACACTCCGTGACTACACGGAAAATGAAGTCTCATTTTATACTTATATTGCTGTTTCACTCATACACTCAGACCTTTGCTAGTCCGCCTACTGTATGGCAATTTTTTTCTCATCACTGAAACTTGGCCACAAGACAGCCGAACACACTCAGTAGTACATAGCTCTGCCAGTTGCCTTCCTTAAGGCTATCAAACTTCTCTCCACACAATAGAGACCCCTTTCTCATGGCTCGCACTTATCTGCCAAAGGCTAGACTTAACCTACACTGTGAATATAACCAATCTCTCCCACTGCTTCCTCTGTGAGGCTTTAGAAGGCCCCCACCTAGTGGCAGCCCCCTGCCCATGGCCTTCAACACAACTGGTCAAAATCCCACAATTCACTTACACTCCAGGCGCCACTATACCAGAAATCCAAACGCCCAATCCTTCCTTTCCGTTCAACTCCAAATTCATCCTGAGGTAATCATGCTCAGGCACCCAATGGAGGCCACACAGCCCCCATTGAAGGCTATTTCTCATCCAAACTGCCCGATCCTTCCTTCCATTATTCAACTCCAAATTCATCCTGAGGTAATCATGCTCAGGCACCCAATGGAGGCCACGCAGCCCCCATTGAAGGCTATTTCTCGTCCAACTGCCCGATCCTTCCTTTCCGTTATTCAACTCCAAATTCATCCTGAGGTAATCATGCTCAGGCACCCAATGGAGGCCACACAGCCCCCATGAAGGCTATTTCTCGTCCAAACTGCCCAATCCTTCCTTCCGTTATTCAACTCCAAATTCATCCTGAGGTAATCATGCTCAGGCACCCAATGGAGGCCACACAGCCCCCATTGAAGGCTATTTCTCGTGCAACTGATCTCTCTCTAAAACTCTTAACCATATAGCCATTAACTGATCCCTCTATGTCCCCATGTCCTTGGTCCCCAGTCTAACTTTATACAGCCAGGCAGAAGTAGCAGAGCTTTTCCAGCAACTTTCCATGCCACTACGCCACCCCCGTAAAAAAAAACGGGCTGTTTTCCTCCCTCTAGTTATTGGAATCAGCTGAAAGCCTGGCCTCCCTGCAGCGCCGAACTACCTCAATAGCCTAAGTAGCTGCCCAAAACAGGCGAGCCCTAGACTTGCTTACAGCTGAAAAAGGAGGCACTTGTCTCTTCCTTGGAGAAGAGTGCTGCTATTATGTTAGCAAGTCAGGCCTAGTAGACACTAACATTCAAACCCTCAAAAAATAAAAAACTGAGATACAAAACCTTAACACCCCAACCTTGCCGGGACCTTCCTTCTGGGTTTTGCCCATATTCCGACAAATGCTTCCATACCTCGTTCCTATACTAATACTGTGCCTTATTTTTTCTTCATCCGTACGTCCAAATGCCAACCATGGGCCCCGACCTTAACGACGCCCCTTAACAGCAGGAAGTAGCCAGACAGACCACGGCGCCCCTTTATCACTATTACCAATAAAAGGTTGGACTGTTTGGACGAACAGAGGCAAGATGGCGCACTTCCGGGTTCTTCATCCCCCCCCCCAACTTTTCCCGCGCGCGCGAAAATGCAGCTGACGCCCGGGAAGGTGCAGACCAACTGGGCATGCGCCAGGTGACGTCAATCTGAAGAGAGCAAGATTTACCTGGTCGCACCTGCGGAACGCCCCGGACACGCCCGTGCCCCGCCTATCGCCCTCCCACTCCCAGAAAAGCCGCTCCGGACCAGTGCCACGCGCGGACTTCCAGCTTCCCCACTGCGGTCGGGACTGCCGGAACTCCGTCCGAGGGCAGCATGGAGAACTCTGTGGGCCTCAGTTGCCGGAGGCCAACAGACCTCTCCTTACCCACCTTCTTCCCCTGAAGCTAGGTGACCAAAATAAACTTGCAGTTTTGCTCCTACCCTTGCCTAGTCGCTGGTTCCTTTGCGCCCGCTCTAGTGGTCTTAGAAAAACAAGTCAGTACCCTCTCCTTCCATTATTTATTTATTTATTTATTTCTTTGAGCAACGTGGCTGTTTATTTCACCTGGGTGCAGGTGGGCTGAGTCCGAAAAGAGAGTCAGTAAAGGGAGACAAGGGTGGGGCCGTTTTATAGGATTTGGGTAGGTAAAGGAAAATTACAGTCAAAGGGGTGTTGTTCTCTGGCAGGCATGAGTGGGGGTCACAAGATGCTCAGTGGGGGAGCTTTTTGAGCCTGGATGAGCCAGGAAAATGAATTTCACAAGATAATGTCATCGCTTAAGGCAAGGACCGGTCATTTACATATCTTTTGTGGTGGAATGTCATCAGTTAAGGCGGGGCAGTGCATTTGCACTTCTTGTGATTCTTCAGTTACTTCAGGCCATCTGGGCGTATACCCTCCACTGTAAGAGTTATCCAAAGCGTCTGTGATGGTCCAGGAAGCTTCCGAGGCGATGGGACAGCGTCAATCTTCAGCCGCTAAGCCGAGAAGGTGTGGGAAGGAGTCAGTCAGAGAGCCTTGGGCCAGAGCTGCAGGGGCTCTGGGAGTGGCTGCTGGGCGAGTTGGGCAGTCCGACTTCCAGTGGGGTCCCACACACGGGACATGGCTTAGGAGGAATCCCGGGCTGCGGGCATTCCTTGGCCCAGTGGCCAGATTTCCGGCACTTGTAGCAAGCTCCTGGGTGAGGAGGTTCTGGAGGAACCCCTGGCAGCTGTCGTTCAGGCATTTGGAAGTTCCTGTGTGCTGGAGATGTGGCTGGGGTTTGTGTCACAGTGGGGACAAGGAATTGCAACTTAGAAAGAAGTTGGTACTTGGCTGCCTCTACTCTATTATTGTACACCTTGAAGGCGAGGTTCATTAAGTTCTGTTGTGGGGTTTGAGGGCCGGAATGTAATTTTTGGAGCTTTATTGAATGTCGGGAGCAGATTGTGTAATAAAATAAAATTTATATTAAGAATAAGACAGCCTTCTGACCTTTCAGGGTCTAGGGCTGAAAAGTGTCTCAGGGTGGCTGCTAAACAGGCCATGAACTGGGCTAAGTTTTTATATTTGATTAGAAAGAGCCTAAACACTAACTGATTTGGGAGAGGTCGGATAAAGAAAAAGGAGCATTAACCTTGACTATGCCTTCAGCGCTGGCCACTTTTTAAAGAGGTAATTGCTGGGTAGGTGGGGGAGGGTTAGTCGAGGAATGAAACTGTAAGCCAGACGGGGTGTGAGGAAGGCAGGTGATAAAAGGATTCTAGTGGAGGCTGAGGAAAAATTGGGACCTAACTTGGCCTGGCGAGGAGGACAGAGGTCAGATGGGTCTGTAGAAAAGGAAGACTGGAAAGACTCAGCGAAGCTTGGGGTTGGGACTGAGGGGACAGGCAGGAGGGAAAGAAGGAAGATTTGGGACGAGTTGCATTGGGAACAGAGACTAGGGAGGGACCGATGTGTAAAAGAATGCCTGGACGTCAGGCGCCTCATACCAGTTGCCCATTTTAGGACAAGAATTATTTAGATCTTGTAGGATGGAAAAATCGAAAGTGCCATTTTCTGGCTCTTTGGAACTACTGTTGAATTTGTATTGGGGTTAAGCGGCATCGTAGAAGAAAATAAGGCATTTAGGTTTTAGGTCAGGTGTGAGTTGAAGAGGTTTTAAGTTCTTGAGAACACAGGCTAAGGGAGAAGAAGGAGGAAGGGAGGGTGGAAGGCTGCCCATAGTGAAGGAGGCAAGCCCAGAGAAAAGAGAGAGTAGAGACACAGAAGGAATTCGGGGGTTCTTGCCCTCCAGAAAAGCAGGAAAGGGGTCGGGGAGTGGAAGTAATGGACTGGAGAGCAAAATTAAGAGGTCGGGGTTCTTTCCCCTCCCCCAGAAAAGCAGAGAAGGGGTAGAAACAGGGAGAGAAGGATTTGGGGTGCTTGTCCCTCTCCCAGAAAAGCAGAGAAGGGGTAGAGACAGGGAGAGAAGGGGGTGGAGGTGCTTGCCCCTCCCCCAGAAAAGCGGGGCTTGCCACTAAGGGTGAAGGACCAAGGGAGGCGTCCCTGCAGCGTGGTCAGACACCTCTGAAACGTGGGTGAGTAGTCAGAGAGGCGTCCCTGCAATGATTAAACACCAAGGGAAGGCTGCCTTCCCCAGTCTATGCCTTCCCCGGCGCCGGCGTTTTGGGTTCGTGGATAAAACGTGTCTCCTTTGTCTCTACCAGAAAATGAAAGGAATTGAAATTAAGAGAAGGGAGAGATTGAAGGGTGGCGCAAAGATTGAAAGGAGAAAGAGGTCGAGCCATAATGAGAGAGGTTGGAGAAGATGGTAAAAAGAGGCTGCTTACCCAATTTAAAATTGGTGAGATGTTCCTTGGGCTGGTTAGTCTGAGGACCAGAGGTCGTAAGTAGATCTTTCTCACAGAGCAAAGAGCAAGAGGACAGGGGATTGATCTCCCAAGGGAGGTCCCCTGATCCGAGTCACGGCACCAAAATGACATGCGCATCTGTGTGAAGAGACCACCAAACCGGCTTTGTGTGAGCCACATGGCTGTTTACTTCACCTGGGTGCAGGCTGGCTGAGTCTGAAAAGAGAGTCAGCCCCCTTCCATTTTTTAAAGCAGTAGTTATTAGTAGAGCCTACTGCCGTTTCTCCTTGAGCTCCTCACAGTGGATGGTAAGCATTTGCTTTATGAAAGCAAAGTTCCATACTCTTTGTGCTAAGTCTCCTCTGCCTTTCTGTGAGAGGCTAGAATTGGGATCGACCCTCAGCTGTGCCAGAGCCTTGGTACATGTCTCAGTTCTGGAATCTACTCTGTGTTTGTTGCCTTCTATCCACCGACAGCCGTCTGTCTTCCTGTCAGTCCTTCAACACGGAGTCCAGCAGTGTGCACACAGGTGAGCCTGTGTGAATGCTGGTTTTGTAGGATCTTATCGGGACCTTAGTCTTCTTTTCACTAGGAAATGAGACACTGCAGAGGACTTGCAGAAAAGCCCAAAGAAGCCGTATCAATAGAATCATAGAGACAGAATTTTATAACCATAGGAAATGGCATTGATTATCATGAAATGTGCATTTATGTGAGGCATAGTAAAGCATCACATTTCTTACAGGGTAAGAGCTTGGAAAAGAGATTATGAAAGTATAACTGACTCTACTCTTGTATCGTGGAACATGGTAAAATGATGCAAGGTATTGTATAGAATGGGACAAACAGAATAGAATTCTATAGAGTAGCGCAGAATAGAAGAAGTAGTGTAATGTTATATAGGGTAGCATAGAATAGAAGAAACAGTGTAACATTATGTAGTATAGTATATACAATAGGACAAATAGTATTACATGGTCTAGAATAGAACAAGTGGGATAGTATTGTAGAGTATACAGTTGAACTAATGACGGAGAATTGCATAGCATAATACAGTCTAGATTAGAACACACAGCATAGTATTAATATTACGTAGTGTGGTGTGGAATAGTAGAGTCACATGGCACAGAACACAGAGGATAGTGTTCTGTAGCACTGATGCCGGAGTTTTGCTCTTTAGCTTAGCTGGGTCCAGGTTCTTGTCTCCTGACCAGGAAGAAACAGGCACGGGGACATCGAAGAGTGAGTGCAGTGGAACTTATTAAGCTAAAAGTTAAGCTCTCAGCGAAAACAGGGGTCCTGAGAGCAGGTTACTGGTCGCCCCCTTCCCAGTTACTGCAAGGGCTTTTATATAGAATCTGATGGGGCTGGGCTCCCTGTCTAAGGAGCACATTTCTGGTGGTTCCACCCCATTCCCCCGTGTGCATGGGGACCCTTAGTCTGCTATGAGCATGTTTAGGCGAGCCCCCCGTGCAAGTCCCCCTATCTGCACAAAACATGGGCTGGAGGCTCTCTGGGACCCTTCTCTTACTGTCTGCCTAAAGCAAGCTGGCTAACTCCTTTCCGTATAGAAGAAAATAGAACAGAATAGAACAAGGCCGGGCGCGGTGGCTCAAGCCTGTAATCCCAGCACTTTGGGAGGCCGAGATGGGCGGATCACGAGGTCAGGAGATCGAGACCATCCTGGCTAACACGGTGAAACCCCGTCTCTACTAAAAATACAAAAACTAGGTGGGCGAGGGGGCGGGCGCCTGTAGTCCCAGCTACTCGGGAGGCTGAGGCAGGAGAATGGCGTAAACCCGGGGGGCGGAGCTTGCAGTGAGCTGAGATCTGGCCACTGCACTCCAGTCCGGGCGACAGAGCGAGACTCCGCCTCAAAAAAAAAAAAAAAAAAAAAAAACAGAATAGAAGAGATAGTACAGTATTTTATAGTATAGAATGAAGCTGTCGTATTCTATGGTAGGGAATGGAATAGTATAGAATAGAACACACAGATCGTACTAGTGTAGTATAGGATAGTATCCTCACGCAGCACGGAGCAGTGTTGTGCTCCCTATGTACAGAGTGGAACCAGCAGGAGAGCGTTCTTCAGTGGGGCATCACTGGCCCTTCATATTTCTTTGGTTCTGCAGAAATGAGGAGAGGGAGTTAAGAGAGGGGGAGGAGGTTGGCTTTCTTACTTTTAAGGCGCTCATTACCTCTTGGGTATCATTTGATGATCCCCTTTGGTAGTATTCTGTGAAGCAGTCTGTGTACTCTGTGTAGGGTGAAATGTTGGGCAGTCTGTGGACTCTGTAGGGTGAAATGTGGAGCAGTCTGTGGACTCTGTAGGGTGAAATGTGGGGCAGTCTGTGGACTCTGTAGGGTGAAATGTGGAGCAGTCTGTGGACTCTGTGTAGGGTGAAATGTGGGGAAGTCTGTGGACTCTGTAGGGTGAAATGTGGGGCAGTCTCTGTACTCTGTGTAGGGTGAAATGTGGGGCAGTCTGTAGACTCTGTAGGGTGAAATGTGGGGAAGTCTGTGGACTCTGTAGGGTGAAATGTGGGGCAGTCTGTGGACTCTGTGTAGGGTGAAATGTGGAGCAGTCTGTGGACTCTGTAGGGTGAAATGTGGAGCAGTCTGTAGACTCTGTGTAGGGTGAAATGTGGGGCAGTCTGTGGACTCTGTAGGGTGAAATGTGAAGCAGTCTGTGGACTCTGTAGGGTGAAATGTGGGGCAGTCTGTAGACTCTGTGGAGGGTGAAACATGAAGCAGTTGAGAAAGGATGAAGTCAGAAGTAGGTCAGCAGAGATGCACCAACTCTTGTAGGGTGAATGTGGAGCAGTCTGTGGACTCTGTGTAGGGTGAAATGAGGTGTTTTATGGAAATAGTTGTCTCCTGCCTGGCACATGGCAGAGCCTCCGTGGATCTTGCCGTGAGGACCCCTCTGATAACTTCTCTACAGTGCCCTCCACACTATAAATACCACACATTGTGGGAAGTCCGGGCCTTTTCAAAGGCTGGGTTTCATTTTAACAAAATTGGAATGCCCTGCATATTTGGAATGGCCAGATCATCCTGCACTTTTGACTTCACCTGTCCAGCTGGGTACACCTCCCTGCGTACTGCCAAGGTTTACGGCGGGATTCCCTGACGCCACTACCCTCACTGCCTGCACCTGAATCTGCTGTGGGGTCATTTCCTTATTGGACTTGTCTGGGGACCTCCTGAGGGGTGGATGGGTCAGGACTGGGTTATCTGGGGAAGGTGTTCACGGCATTCCTGTTTGCAGTCTGTGTCCCTGTGGGAAGAGATGCTTTTAGCACATCCGTTAATCCAGACGTGATTAGCAAAGGGTGTCTCTCCCAGGTAAGAGTTAGTGCGTCTCTGCTGAGCTTCTTCTGACTTCATCCTTTGTCAAGTCTGTTACAAAGGGAACTTTGGTTTCCCAAGGTTTAAGAATTAATGTCAAAGAGCAATTTAGTGTTCTTTTTGAGTCACCAGCCTTGCTGTGGATGATTCATATGTCCTTGGTGGTTAGGGCCACAGCACAATCGGTGGGCCGTCTGTTCCCCACCCTGGTGGATACTTTCCCACCCAAAGAAATGTATTCTGTTAACATGTCTCAATTAGAATATTTTAGTAGGAGACAGAGTTATGGCTCTTGTTTCAATTTGTAATAGATGATTACTGTAGCAGGCTCAAGGTTGAGACTTGCAGTGTAGCTCATGGAAAACATTGATTAGAAACACCCAAAATATATCACCAGCTTTGTTGCTGCAGCTCCAAGGGACTAGGAATGCATATCTATTTTTTTCTTTTGCTATTATTTATCATTTTATTTTTGAGACAGAGTCTTGCTCTGTCACCCAGGCTGGATTGCAGTGGCATAATCTCAGCTCACTGTAACCTCTGCTTCCAGGGTTCAAGAGAATCTTGTGTCTCAGCCTCCCGAGTAGCTGGGATTGCAGGTGCCTGCCACCATGCCCAGCTAATGTTTGTATTTTTAGTAGAGACAGGGGTCTCACTGTGTTGGCCAGGCTGGTCTTGAACTCCTGACCTCAAGTGATCTGCCAACCTTGGCCTCCCAAAGTGCTGGCATTACACACATGAGCCACCGTGCCTGGCCTGTTTTTGTTTTTTTGAGATGGAGTCTTGCTCTGTCGTCCAGATTGAAGTGCAGTGTCATGATCTTGGCTCACTGCAGCCTCCACTCACTGCAACCTCTGCCTTTCAGTTTGAGCAATTCTCTTGCCTCAGCCCTCCTAGTAGCTGGGATGACAGGCATGTGCCACCATGCCTGGCTGATTTTTGTATTTTTAGTAGAGACAGGATTTTGCCATGTTGGTCGGCTGGTCTTAAACTGTTGTCCCCATGTGATCCGTCCGCCTTGGCCTCCCAAAGTGCTGAGATTACAGGCATGGGCCACTGCACCCGGCCCTGTGTTTGACTCTTAAATCTTCTTTTTCTTTTTACTATTTCTCTTTCTGGACGGCCACCAGTGGATATGGAGGAAGAGTTCACAGATGTCCGTATTACATTTCTTTCTTAAATTAGCCTCCCTTGGACACTGCTATAGGGTACAGACGCATGAAGGGCTGAAAGGGTGGTTGCGTCCCAGTAGGTGTGAGCGTGGAGCTGGTCTGTGAGACTCCGGTGCTGGTGAAGGCACCCGTATGAGATGGGCTGGGATGGGGGTGTGCAGAGCCCTGACCGTGGCACACACCCTTCAGCTTTGATGTTTCAGGCCATTGCTCTGGTCATCAGTGAGCAGAAGGTCTAACAGCAGTGATATTTATCACTAGCTCTGTTGGCCAGTGTGTTAGGAGGGTGAACGTGTTTGACTTAAGCTGTTTGACGGGTTTGCATTTAAATAGACAACTGGTGACCTGGTGCCTGGACGCTTGCTCTGTGACCTGCCCCACGTGGCTTCTCCCTCTCGTATGCATTAGATGAGATGGGCGTGTTTAGGGTGGTGTGGCCGTAGACTGGAATGCATTAGAAGTGTAAACCCTGCCTCACGCCAGATCTGCCCCACCCCAGTGTGACTTTTGGAGGTGGAGGCCCAGCATCCTTCACCTGCCCTCCAGGTGGGCCTGAGGATGCTGAGGTTTCAGAGCGCTGCTTTGCTGGCACTCCAGCAAGTCCTGCTTAAAGAGGCCAGGATCTGAAATAGCAGGTTACCAAATTGTATAGCAGAAAAATAGAAACGTTTCCTTAGAATGGGTGTAGGAAGAAAAACGATTTCCTTCACATATCTGGAAAAGATTTCAAATTAGCAGGCACTATTTGGAATTATTAGTGGTCTCCTGTATTTCTTATCTTTTTTTTTTTTTTGATACAGGGTCTCACCCTGATGCCCAGGCTGGAGTGCAGTGGTGCAATCTTGGCTCCCTGCAACCTCTGCCTCCTGGACTCAGGTGATCCTCTCACCTCAGCCCCCTGAGTATCTGGGACTACAGTTACGATACCATACCTGGCTAATTTTTGTATTTTTTTTTTTTTGTAGAGACGGGGTCTTGCTCTGTTGCCCAGGCTGGTCTCAAATTCAAGCATTTCTCCTTCCTCAGTCTCCCAAAAATGCTTCTGTATCCCTGACCCAACAAGGAAGGACAAGAGGTGTGAGCCACACTCCCGGCCTCCTGTCTTTCCTTGTTGGAGCAGGGATGGAGCAGCACTTGACGCAGCTGACTTGAGTATATCTCATTTTGCTTTGTTTTCCTCACGGGTAACCTGGCAGTGCTGTGCACCAGTGCTGCTGGCCAGCTGTTTTTTCGATGGACTGGCAGAAAATCAAGCTGAGACCCGTGTTCCTTTCTCCCTGGGTACTGACCAGGTGGGAGAAGAAGGACGTTATCTGAGTATCATCTTCATGAGGGCTGGTGGGGAAACGTCAACTTTAAGGTGCCTGGGATCTAAGGCATGGAACCCAGAGTGCAGCGGAACGTAGTGGATGTAGCCTTGGGAGCAGAGACGTGCGGGCCGGTGCCCTCGTTCCTGGCGGGTTCTGAGTGGAAGAAAAGGTTAGTGAACCAGCCGAGGTCACGGAGCAACCTGCCAAGACCTGCCTGGATGTATGGCTGGCGTCCGTGCTGGCCCCAAAACTGCCCATTTGGGAATTCCTTGCAGTTTCCGACCCACCTAGGGGTCCGGAGAGCGTCCAAACCATGACCTCAAAGAACGAGGTGTTGCCTTGAGATCCTCCAAGGTGAGGGTAGGAATTTTTCTCTTTTTTTTGGCAATTAGCAATAATTTGTTGTGAATGATCTTGGACCTATTTTCCACTTCTTCGTATAGGAAGAGAGACAGAATAAAAAGTCTCAATGTGCCAGATGCCATGTAATGAAGTCGTGGGGTTAACATTGTTGATTATTACGTAACATCACGTTAATTGGAACATATTCACACGTGTCCACAGTATGTGTGTGTGCCCAGTCCGATGAGCACGTTGGGTTGGGGTCGCTGCTGGTTCATGCAGCCCCTCTGGGTGGTGCTTTCTCTGTGACTTGCCGATATTATGGGTACTAGTCAGTTTCCGAAGCCTCCGATTATGATGGGCATGACTATAAAGAAAATTAGAACAAATGCGTGGGCTGTAACGATAACGTTGTAAATATGGTCGTTGCCTAATAGGTTACCGGGCTGACCTAGTTCGGCTCGAATAAGAAGACTTAGGGCTATGCCTATGATTCCAGCCCATGCGCCGAAGAGTAAGTACAAGGTTCCAATATCCTTGTGATTTGTTGAGAAAAACCAACGGTTGGCGAGCATAGGTAGAACGAGGTAAAATAGCTGAGTAGGCGTTAGGCTGTAAACCTAAGGGCAGAAGTGAAGCCCTCTTTTTATCAGCCCCGAGGTGATTTTCATGTTGAATTACAAATTCAAAGGAGCAGCTTTGATTTCTGCCTGGGCTTCGCCAGCCTTTTTTTCCCTGTGGCGGGAGAAGTAGATTAAAGCCAGTTGATTAGGGTATTTAGCTGTTAACTAAATTTTTATGAGTTTGAGTCCCATTGATCTAGCAAGGGCTTAGCTTAATTAAAGTGATTGATTTGCGTTCAGTTGATGAAGAGTAGAGTTTTGCAGTCCTTATACATTTCAGAAATTAAGTGTGGTTTAACTTCCTAAGAGCTTTGAAGGCTCTTGGTCTTATTTAACCTAAATTTCTAGGGAATAGTTAGGGCTAGTGGGGAGATTGGTAGGAGGAAGGTGGTGAGAATAATGAGCGGGGGGATTAGGAGTGTGGATTTTGTGTTTTCGAATTGTCATTTTATTTTTACACTGTTAGATGTTTGGAGCAGTGTTATGGAGGTGGTATAGATTAGGCTTATATAGAAGTATAAGTTAAACAGGGTTATAATAATGATGATGATGGGGATGAGGAAGTTGTTGTTTTTTATAAGTTCTTGAATGGTAATTCATTTTGGTAGGAAGCCAGTTAATGGGGGTAAGCCTCCTATGGATAGAAGAGTGGATGCTATTAATGGTATTAATCAGGTTAACTTGTTTCAGGTGCGGGATAGTATGAGGGTTGTGGTGTTTGAGTTTAGGTTTAAGGTTAGGAATGCAGTGGTTGTTAAAATAATGTATACGGTTAGGTAAAGGATTGTGATATTCGGGTTGTATATTAGTGTTATCATTATTCAGCCTATGTGTGTAATTGAGGAGTATGCTAGGATTTTACGTAGCTGTGTTTGCTTGAGGCCTCCTCAGCTACCTGCTATGATAGATAGGATTGATAGGGTTAGGAGAATATTGATATTAGTTGAAGGGTGAATTTGATATATAATTGAGGTAGGGGCTAGTTTTTGTCATGTGAGAAGAAGTAGGCCAGGGATCAAGGGTGTTCCTTGGGTGACTTCTGGGACTCAAAAGTGAAACGGGGCTATTCCTAGTTTTATAGCAAGGGCTATTATTATGGCTAGAGATGAGAATTGATTGATGTCATTTATTATGGTTCAATGTCCGGAGAATAGGTTGTTGGAAATAATTGCTATCATGAGGACTATAGATGCGGTAGATTGTATGAGGAAATATTTGGTGGCAGCTTCTGTGGAGCGGGGGTTGTTTTTTAAATTAGAATTGGAGCAAAGGCCAGTGTATTTATTTCTAGGCCTGCTCAGGCAAGGAATCAGTGCGAGCTTAGTGATGTAATGAGAGTGCCTGTGATCATGGTGAGGTAAATAATAAGTTGGGCTAATGGATTAATTAGAACGGGAAGGGTGTAACCAACATTTTCGGGGTATGGGCCCGATAGCTTATTTAGCTGACCTTACTTTAGGATAGAGTGTGACAGGTAGCACGGAGAAATTTGGGTTCTCAGGAGTGAGTTCAACGCCTATGATTCTAGAAATAAGAGGGCTAAGACCTCTATTGTTTACTCTATCAAAGTAATTCTTTTGTCAGACATATTTCTGGGTTTGAGGGGGAATTCCGGAGATTGTAATGGGTGTTGAGATGTATCATATGTGGAATGCTAGTGTAAGTGGGAGGAAATTCTTTCATAGTTAATGTATGAGTTGATCATAAGGGAATCGGGGGTATGTTGCTCGAATTCATAGGAATAAAGAGGTCAAGAGTAGTGTTTTGATAGTAAAGCACGTTGTGAATAGTTCTGGGTGGTGAATGGGGTAAAATGTTCCTAGGAAAATTGTAGTTGTTAGGGCATCTATCATGATAATGTTTATGTATTCAGCTATGAAGAAGAGGGCGAATGGACCCGCGGCATATTCAATGTTAAAGCCTGAGACTAGTTCTGATTCACCTTCTGTGAGGTCAAAGGGAGCTCGGTTGGTTTCTGCTAGTGTGGAAATAAATCATATTATGGCTAAGGGTCATGATGGTAGGAGGAGTCACAGGTGTTCTTGTGTTGTGATGGGTGCGTGAAGGTTGAATGAACCGCTTTTTAGTAACACTGATAATAGGATAATAGCAAGGGTAACTTCGTATGAAATTGTCTGGGCGACGGCTCGTAGTGCTCCGATTAGTGCATAGTTAGAATTTGATGCTCATTCTGATCATAAAATGGAGTAGACAGCTAGGCTAGATGTGGCTAGGATAAATAAAAGTCCTAGGTTAAAACTGATTAGGGGATTGGGCATAGGGAGGGGTCCATAGTAGGAGGGCAATGGAAAAGGCTAGGGCCGGTGCAATGGTGTAGAGAGTAGTAGTGGAGGTTGAAGGTTTTAAGGGCTCTTTGGTGAAGAGTTTGACTGCATCGGCAAAGGGTTGTAACAGTTCCTAGGAGCCTACAATATTACGACCTTACGTAGCTGCATGTAGCCTAGCAATTTTCGTTCAGTAAGTGTGAAATGCTATGGCGGCTAGTACAGGTATGATGGTGAGTAGCAGATTTGTTGTGAACATAATGTTAAGAAGAGGAGTTGAACCTCTGATTGTAAAGTTTTAAGTTTTATGCAATTGCCGGGCTCTGCCATCTTAACAAACCCTGTTCTTGGGCCGTGTGTGTGATCTTTTGTTAAATTAAGACTAGGTCATTTATGGAATGAAGGCACTTTTTGAAGTGGGCCGCATTTCTCTTGTCCTTTCGTACAGGGAGGAATATATAATAGATAGAAACCGACCTGGATTGCTCCGGTCTGAACTCAGATCACGTAGGACTTGAATCGTTGAACAAACGAACCCTTGATAGCTGCTGCACCATTAGGATGTCCTGATCCAACATCGAGGTCGTAAACCCTACTTTTGATATGAACTCTAGAATAGGATTGCGCTGTTATCCCTAGGGTAACTTGTTCCGTTGGTCAAGTTATTGGATCAATTGTGGGCATTGCGCTTTGACTTGTTTAGTCTTGGCATAGGTCATTCGGAGGTTTAGTTATGCTCCGAGGTCACCACAACCAAAATTTTTAATGCGGGCGTAGTAGTTTGAGTCCGTGGATTTATGTGGGTTTTTGGCTGCATTAGTAAATTAAAGCTCCATAGGTACTTCTCGTCTTATTGTTTTATGCCCGCCTCTTCACGGGTAGGTCAATTTCACTGGTTGAAAGTAAGAGACAGTTGAAACCTCGTGTTGCCATTCATGCAAGTCCCTATTTAAAGAACAAGTGATTATGCTACCTTTGCACGGTCAGGGTACCGCGGCCGTTAAACATGTGTCACTGGGCAGGCAGTGCCTCTAATACTGGTAATGCTAGAGGTGATGTTTTTGGTAAACAGGCGGGGCTAGGCTTGCTGAGTTTCTTTTACTTTTTTTAACCTTTCCTTAAGTGCATGCCTGTGTTGGATTAACAGTACAAATAATACTGGCTTGTTTATATTTATTAATATTGGGCTGTTAAGCATTGGTGAAGTATTTCGATCTGATTTAGGCTTATGCGGTGGAGAAGGTGTTCATGTTACGCATACTAACATGATTGCTTCTATGGTGTAATAGATTAATCCAATGTGATGTGAGGAGTTCTATGAGATCTTTGGGATTTTTAAAGTAGTTGATGTTGAGCTTGAACGCTTTCTTAAATGATGGCTGCTTTCGGGCCAACTATGGAAGTTAAATTTTTTACTCTCTATGCAAGGTTTTTCCTAGTGTCTAAAGAGCTGTCCCTCTTTAGACTAGCAGTTAAGTTTACAGTGGGATTATGTAGTTCTGTGGGTAAACTTCAGGTTGAACTAAGATTCTATCTTGGATAATCAGCTATCACCAGGCTCGGTAGGCTTGTCACCTCTACCCAAAAATCTTCCCACTCTTTTGCCACATAGACGGGTGTGCTCTTTTAGCTGTTTTTGGGTAGCTCATCTGGTTTTGGGGAATTTGGCTTTCGTTGTCTTTGCGAAATGGTCTCTAGTTAATTCATTATGCAAAAGGTATAGGAGTGAGTCCTTGCTATTTGTGTTGGTTAATTTTTATTTCATCTTTCCCTTGCGGTACTATGTCTATAGCGCCTAGGTAAAATTTCTATCGCCTATACTTTTGTATATGTAAATGGTTTGGTATATGCTAATTTAGTAATAGTATTAATTGGATTTTTGGGCTAGTGTTGACTCAGGGCAATCAAGTAATATTGACATCTTCTGGGTGTAAGCTGGATGCTTTATATTGAGCTATGCCTTGTTTTATCCAAGTGCATCTTCCAGTACACTTACCATGTTACGACTTATCTCCTCTGTATAAATGTCAGGGGTGTTGAGTTAAGTTAGTCCTTAAATATATTTGAGGAGAGCGACGGGCGGTGTGTGCATGCTTCATGGCCTAATTCAATTAAGCACTCTATTCTTAATTTACTACTAAATCCTCCTAGGACTTTTAGATTTCATAAAAGTTATTGGAGGATTTTCTGGGGTAGAAAATGTAGCCCATTTTCCCCATCTCATAAGCTACACCTTGAGCTAACGTTTTTGCGTGGGCGTTTGTGCTTACTTTGTAGCCTTTGTTAGGGTTTGCTGAAGATGGCAGTATACAGGCTGAGCGAGGGATGGTGAGGTGGATCGGGGTTTATCGGTTATAGAACAGGCTCCTCTAGGGGGATGTGAAGCACCGCCAAGTCCTTTGAGTTTTAAGCTGTTGCTTGTAGTGTTCTGGCGAGTAGTTTTGTTGTTTTAACTATTGAAGTTTAAGGCTAAGCATAGTGGGGTATCTAATCCCACTTTGAGTCTTAGCTATTGTGTGTTCAGAACCTTTAAAGCCACTTTCGTAGTTTATTTTACATCAGCTAAGGTTTTACAATTTAGATGGAGTTTAGCTTTATTGTGTTAGATCTAAAACACTCTTTACGCTGGTGTCTGTTATCTCGGGTTAATCGTATGGCTGCGGTGGCTGGCACGAAATTAACCAACCCTAGATATAGCATAGTTTAGTTAAACTTTCGTTTCTTTCTAAAGATTTGTCACTGCTGTCTCCCGTGGGGGTGTGGCTGAGCAAAGTGTTTTGAGCTGCCTTGCACGTACTTGATACTTACTCCTCTTAGTCATTGTGACTTATAGGGTGTCTTCACCGGAGTGGGGATGCTTGCATGTGTAATCTTGCCAAGAGCTAATAGAAAGGCCAGGACCAAACCTATGTGTTCATGGGGTGTGTAGACCCGTCTAGGCATTTTCAGTGTCTTGCTTTGGATATATTAAGCTACATAAACGGGAAAGCATGTAGTTGTGGAGTACTGTCTTTGGGGTTGTGTTGGTAAGGGCGTGGGTTTGGTGTTGTGTAAGTATTTGGGAAAAGAAGGGGAGAATGGGCTCAAGAGTGGTTAGGTGAAGTAAATTTTTATTAGTTGAGGGAATGGCAGTTGGAGTTGTGCATAGCTAAAAGATGACAATGCAAGCTCTGGCCGGGTGAATGTGAAGCCTTTTGTTTTTGGGGTTTGGCAAAAGTGAATTTGTAGGGGAAGGCCGGAGATGATGGGGGAGGGGGGTTTGTTGTAAGTTTGTTATGATGATTGTGATATTGGCGGGGCGTGCTGAGCGGTTAACTATTGATATGTCTTTCAAGCATGGATTAAATAACAGGAGCGCCACTGTGCTTCACTTTGGGGACACGTTTAAGTACAAAAGTAATTTTAAAATTTCAGCATTATTTCAAGACAGCTGAGAGCCTATTAGCACAGAATCCCTGGTCTGAATGAAATCAAACAGTTCTTATTAATTATTCATGATACCATGAATATGTAGCCTTATTTTTTATAATTGCCTGTCTGTATAACTAACCTTTCATTTGGTTAAAGTACTTAACAGTAAGTAGAGCTGTAATTTCTACTGTTTATAAAGCATATGGAAGAATGTTTAAATGTTCAATTAGAACCACTTTTTTTAGTTTCATAGAGAATTTTTTTTCTTGTCAACGAGGATCTTTAATTATTTAAACCAAAAGAGAAAAACAGACCGGAAAAGAAAAACAACTAGTAAAGCTCGGAACTGCGAAGGTGGCATCGTTCCGTTAGTCTCGGGTTTTGCTTCCTGGGTTTGTGACGTGGTCAGAGTCCTTGTCTTTGATTTCCTAACACAAGTTGTTGAAGTTGGAAGTGAGTGTGAAATTGAGTTAGTCTAGCTTTATTCTTTCACGGATGAGAAGTGAATTATCTTCAGCAAGGTGGGTGCAGGCGTGGTCCCCGGGGGTCACTGTGGTGAACAGGCGGCCCTTGTGGGGAGCCAAGTTTGTCATCACTGGGACAGAGCCCAGGACACTTCCCTGGCTGGCCAGCCTCTTCCTAGAACCCCACACATTGCAAAGGATGGAGTCCAGATCTATACCATAAAGAAACGAGGGTGGTTACAGAAAGCACCCTGATCTCAGCTGAGTGGCTCTGAGCACCCCAACGTTGGGGCACCTCAGCATCCTGTGTGGCTCAGGCTGTGCCCAGCAGGGAGGCCGGCCTGATGGAGCTGCGGTCTCCACCCTGAGAGTGAGGGCTCCTTCCCCCAGCGCGGGTTAAAGCACCGTGTGTCCACCTGTGCAATGGCTGGTCCCAGTGGCCCTGGAGGGCTGAAACCCTGGGTCCTGCCACTGGTCCGGGGCATCCGTTTCCCCTTCCTGCAGTTCCTGTGTCTGTGTGTCCAGGGGGCTCCGGTCCCTGTCTCAGGACCATGGGTGAGGGGTCAAGTTCACCCGGGAGCTGGCACCGCTTGGAGCGGCCTGGTTCTGTGGATCCTCGCTGTGTGGCTCTGGAGCAGTTCTGTCCTCAGGAGAAGGATCCTCACAGCCGCCTCTTGGGGCCATGAGGAGAATTAATAGGATGACCCCCGGTAGCTGCTCAAAGCCCTGTGCGGGGCCAGCCATGTGTCTCCACCAGTTCCTTCACTCTGTCCTCTCCCCGCCCCCCCACTGTCACATCGCCAGCCTTTATTTCCTTTTCCTTGGACCCAGGCAGCGAATGCTCCGCTGGTCTTGGCAGCGCCTTCTCTAGTCTGTCCTCAAATCACTTCCTGACGGACAGCCGTGACTAGCCATCGGCGTGACCAAAACCCCAGAAAATAGAACCCAACTTTCCTATTAAGCTGTACAGAGCTGTCCCAGCCCCACTTCCCACAGGCTGGCCTCATTCGCCATGGGATCCGTGGTTCTCACCTGGGGCTGGGGGTGCCCCTGGCATCTGGTAGAGAGTGTCAGGGTTGTCCCTCCAGGCCCAGTACAGTCCCCCAGCCAGTGGCCGGCAGACAGCAGCACCCAACCTGATGTCCCTGTGGCTTCTGGTTCCCTGAGGCTGGCTGTGCTTTGCTGCCTCTTCTTGCTCTCAGACGGGTGCCCTCTCTCCACCTTCACTGGTTAGCAGTGTTCCATCCATTAGAGCTCAAAGCACTGCCTCCCGGCAATGCAGCCCCTTCTCCTAGCCTGCCGTCTGTCTGTGCCCCGCGGTCTGTACCGTGTCCTCACGGACCTATCAGAGCGAGGCTCCCGGGGATGGAGAGGTTCCTGCTTGCGTCTCTGTCCCACCTTCTCTGGACCTGGCACCGTGCCCTTTGCCGACAGAGTTCTTGGGTTGATTGTCAGCGAAGCAGACAATCTATATGGCTCTAAATGGCTGTGAACAGGCTTGATTGGGTTATTTTAAAAATAATTGTATATGAAAACATTTGAGTGTGACCCAGGTGGATTTTTGGGCTAATGGTCTTGTTCTTCAGGGAGTAACCACAGGCCCATCCACAAGGACCATTTCCAGCTGATCTATGGAACGCTGTTCTACCTGGTTAATTTTGAACGTTATCTCAGCCTGAGAGGTAGGTCAGCGTGTGACGAAGATCACTGGTTTGAATCCTAATCTGCTCCTTAGGAGCTGCACCTTCCATGCCTTCGTTTCTTCCTTGGTTAGGTAGGGAAGGTATGAGCTACCTCAGAGTTGTGAGTGAGGCCTGCATCGAGTGACCGCATTAAAGTGACAAGGACTGCACCTGGAGTGTTGATATTTAAAGACCTTTAAACATCGCAATGCTGCATTTTGGTTCCCAGGTAAAACAGCAAAGTTATTTCAGGTGCAGACACAGACGCTCGGTGAGGTGGGGGACTGAGGGCAGGAGGTGGACCACCGACCCTGTAACGAGGGTGTGGTCTGTTCGAGGCTGAACGAAGTGCACATCATTGCATGTACCACGGAGGTCCCTCTCGTGAAGTCCTGGAAGGGTCCATGTGCTGAGCCGTGTGGTCTGTCCATGACGTCCGGCAGGAGCTGAGCTTTTGGGTGCAGCCTTGCTCTTGCGTGCACAGCCCTCAACGGTCTCAAAAGTCTGAGGCTTACAGCAGGATTGGGGTTTCCTTACACCTCCTGGACGTCTAATTTGCCTGGCAAACATGTTTTTCTTGGGTGTAAAGGTGAAGGAGTGGGTGACTCTGGTGAAAGTGTACTAATTACTGCATTTCTGGGTCAGTGGCGCTTGGTTGAAGACACTATCTGCCCTGGATGGACATCTCTGTGGTGGTGAGAACCGGTGGCTGGATGTTGCGGGGTTGCCAAGAAGATGCCAATTTTTTCCTTTTTCCTCAGTAACAACACCCTACTTTGTTTAGGGAAGCAGCACACCCAGCTGAAAATCCAATTCTCTTGTTCAGTGGAGCGGCTGGTGACACAAGTCCAGATGCTGGGATGCTGATGGGGGCTCCTGGAGTGGGAGGTGTCAGGAAGCTTTCCCAACCCACAGCAGCCCTGGGCCCTTGTCTGGCCTTCTTGCCCGGGGCATGACACCTGGAGGGAAAGCAGCTTCGGGGGCTCAGGGCCAGAAGGCAGAGTCCTGGCGTGTGAGGCAGGCCTGGGCCAGGCTCCTCGGAGGATGTCAGAGACCTGCTGCCCATGCAGGGACCACCCACCTCTGAGCCCCACGCAGATTTTCCTCCATAGCTGAGTGAAATCCTGGTACGGCGATTGAGGCAGTCAGAGGCACCTTTTGTGGAAGGAGGACAAAGCTGGAGAGAAGGAGGTTTTCCTAAAGGCACAAGGTGCTGATTCTGCGTGAGGGATCATTCCTAGGAGTGTGGGTGCTGGTGGGTGGAAAACTGGAGCCAGAGAATAAGTGGGAATGGCCCTTGCTGGTATTTAATTGATTCGTTCACAAATGGTCTGAACAGTTCCAGTGAAAAGAACATTTCGGACACAGAAGTTTTCATCCTGTCTGACAATCAGCGTGACCGTGGGCTGTTCCATCCTTCCTGGGCGACCGTGAGAGGGTCTCAGGCCCATTCGGCCCTGTGCTGGCATTTCCCCAGGGTGTGTGTCCCGTCCCGAATAGGCTGGAATGCCTCTGGGTGCAGCTGGGCCTCTTGAAAAGGGAAGACACACGTGCTGTGCTCTGGCTGAACAGGACAATGCGGGAGGACAGGGAGAGGGGCCTGGAGGTGAGGAGGATGGTGAGCGACACTGGGGACAGCGGACGGAGGTAACACCAGGGACAGGGGGACGGAGGGTCACGCCGGGGACAGGGGCATGGAGGGTAACGCCGGGGACAGGGGCATGGAGGGTAACGCCGGGGACAGGGGCATGGAGGTAACGCCGGGGACAGGGGCATGGAGGGTCACGCCGGGGACAGGGGACGGAGGGTAACACCAGGGACAGGGGAACGGAGGGTCACGCCAGGGACAGGGGATGGAGGGTAACACCACTTCTCCAGGTGCCTTTGGGGGATGCTGCCACCTCTCGCACCCCAGAGTGAAGTCAACAGGATTCTGTCCCGAGGAGCCCCAGAGCCTGGCAGCTGGGATTGTCCCTGTATGAACCTCCGTTCGCTAGCTCTGCACCCTGGGACAGGCTCCCTGGTGCTTGCACCCTGGTTTCCCATCTGGGCAGTGGGACCCTGAGTGTCCGCGTCCCAGCTGCGCCCAGAGCCCTGGACTCCAGCGTGTCGTCGGCACTCGTTAGCGTTTCTTTTGTTGTGGTCCGTAGATGAAGTGGCTCTCTCTTTGTGTGTTCACAGCCCTCCTGCTCACTTTACGTTCTGGGAACACTTTTTACATAGCTTCGTATGTGGGGAGGACGCGAGTGATGAATCGAATGTTTCATCAGATGCGGTTCTTCTGTTTCCCAGTTTTGACACAACATTTGGTGAAATTTCCAGGGACTCCTGTGGTCAGCCTCACGGTTTCACTCTGTCACTTTCTAATGCAGTATTCCTTGGGAGTCTTTTCAATGAAGCGCCATCATTTAAAAATAAGTTTTATAATATGCAGTTTCAGGTTAGTTCTTTACCTTTGTGTCTCAGGCAGTAGCTACCTACCTGTGAGTAGTCACAAAGGTTCACGCAGTTTTCCAGGGCGGCCTTTGCATTTACTGGAACTATTAAGAGCTCCTTCCTGCTTCGGCCGGGATTGACACGCAGTGCGCGTGAGGCCGTGCGTGGCTTAGCGTCTTCTGCGGGCTTAGAGGTCACTTTCTGTTGTTCGCCAAGCCTGCTGCGCTGTGCTGAGTGTTCACTGTGGGCGATGGTCACACTCTCTGGCACAGGCCACCGAGGCCACAGGGCAGAATGGCAGAGCCCGGCCTCCCTGTCACCCTTTACCGGGAGCAGAAAGCGCAAGCCTGTGATCAGAGCTGTGCTAGCCCAGAAAGCCTCCGTACAGGCTGAATTTACGAATTGGCTCCTACCAACTGCCCATGTTTAGGCTGTGTTTGAGTTTCTGTGATTTTTCCTGCACTGAAGCTACTGGGCTGGCTCTGAGTCACCGTCATGGGACTTCATGTTGCCCCGACGGGAAACGACGTGGGTGGAGGGCTGCACAGAGGCTTACGGCCGTGACAATGAAGGGCTTGTTGCCTCTTGGGACAGCGAGTTCAAGGTCTTTGTGATTGTCAGCATAAAGAGTGACCCGCTGAGGACATGGCTGTAATTCAGGGTGGCAGGGTTGATTGTCATCGTTGATATCAGGTACCTGCCTCTAAAATGACGGTACCCGTAGTACGGGTCCAGGAGGGCAGCTCCTGCTAAACACACGTGCTCTTGGGCCCCTGCAGACAAGGTCGTGTTGCCAGCCAGGCCTGCAGCTGTGGGTGCAGAGGGGTCTACAGGGCATTGAGTGCCTCCCTCAATTACTTGTGGGGCCCAGCCCCCCGTCCCTCCTGGTCCCCAGTGCGGCTCCTCCCTGGATTCTCCCAGCCCCGTGCACACCTCCGTCTTCACAGCTTCCGTAGTTTTCTCGTGGGCGCCCCAGGTGGGCGCCTGGGCAAGGTTCGTGTGTTAGTCGAGTTCTCTCTAGCCGTCCCTGGCTCGTGGCTCAGCAGGTCCCTTCAAATGAGTCAGCCAGCTGTGTGCCTGCATGTTCAGGACACTTGTCAGGGGCCTTTCTCAGAGCAAGACCGACGCTCACCTCATCCTTGGGACTTTGGAGCCCGCCCTGGAGAGACTCCAGCCATGTCCAAAGGGGCCGTCCGGGTCCTGCAGGCTGGTGGGAGTGACTTTTGAGCCACTCGAGACCACACTTTGTGTTCCTACACCCCACAAAGCCACTTAAAGTGCCATGTTCTGGTGCCGTGTGCCTCACAAGCCTGCACGGGGATCTGAGCGGGCGCTACCTTCTTCAGGCTATGCTGGAGTTTTGGGGCAACTGGAGCACTCGTGGCTGTGATTCTCGCCACTGAGCTTCCCTAGAGGGTCTCACCCGCAGCCTGAGGACCACATCGGCAGCCACTGAGGAGCCGCCAGGTGCGGCGTTGGTCTCACTCAGTCCTTCTCGACTTTGGTGACAGAGGAGACAGCAAAACTTCAGCTGGGAGCCCCAGGCCTTCTCTGCTTGGGGTCCTGGGACTGACATAGCACAGATCCTGCCATCCACTTGCTGGGGGCCCCGCCGTGCTGCTCCCTCCTCTGGTCAGGGGCTGCGCCCTTGGGCTGTGTAGCTCCGGGTTCTCGCACTCAGGGGCCCAAGGAGGGTCTTGGGTGAAGAGAGAAGGAGAAGGGCAGCGGTTTGAGCCCAATTGTGTTGGCTTCATCTTTTGCCTCTTTTTCCTAAGTACATTTGCAAAGTTTTCGAGATGAAAACTCACAAGGGATTTTTAATGACTGGAATCTGTGAATTCCATGGAAGCCAAGTCTGTCCACCTCTTTCACCCACCTCATTTCTCCCCGTTGGGCCTGATTTTGGCAGCGTTCCTAGGGGCAGGGACGGAAGGGGTGGGGGCCAGCCCTCGGTCCTGTGTCCCTCCCCTCAGCGCCACAGCATTTCGGTGGCATCCCCTTCCCTGCACGCGTCCTCATGAAAACCAAGTGCGGCTGGAGGGAGATGCCTGCACCCACTCCCGTGACCTTCCCGGCCAGCCTGGCTGCAGCGGCCTCTCCGCAGGCATCTTTCTGGTGCTGCCTCCTTGCCCCTCCCGTCACCTGACGCTCATGCTCCTGAATCTTCACGCGTGTGCTCCGTGCAGCCACCTCACGGGCTCCCTGGGAATGGAGACAGTGTCTCACACCAGTCAGAATGCTCTTAGCTGTCCGCTGAATAGTCCAACACAGAATCATTCCTCTGTGATTATTGATGCTTTGTTATGTAGAACTGGAATAAAGAAAAAGTGAATTTACACATTACAGCCATCAGGTTGAAGCTTGGTAATTGCGTTAGGGAATTAAATGAGAGCATTTGAGCTTCTCGAGTTCTAATTCCACATCTTCATATCCCCATCACCCCATACCCAGTGTCCAACCTGGCTCTTGGTCTAGGAGTTTCTTGATAAATGCTGATGGAATTGAGCTGGACTGAGCTTAACATTCCCACCCAGAGTTAGAAGCCAGTCCCTGAGCAAACTGCATTGAGAACGTGAGTTTGAAGTTACTGTGATAAGGGGTATCCTACACGTCATAATTCCTAGTCAATATCG
>NW_022681152.1:0-29914 GCF_009764315.1 Trachypithecus francoisi | reverse complement strand
ATGGAGATGTATAAAATAATTTTAAAAATTCAAAATAACCTGAATAATGCTCAAAAATCAGTGAAATGAGATTATCAACAAAAAGTTAAAATAGCAAAGAAACAAATTGTGGATGTGAAAATTACAAGAAGAAATAATGACTGGGAAATTCTCAAATGTGACAAAAAGGGATGGAAAAAATCAAGAAGCTCAACAAACTCCAACTAGAGTACACACAAAGAAATTCATAACAAGACACATATACAAGAGAAGATTTTAAAAGTCAGACAAGCTGAGACTATTGAGAGCAAGAGAAAAGTGATGTGTCATTTGTAAGTGTACTCCTATGACCACTGAATTTGTCCATGAAAACTCAGCAGACCAGAAGAGAATTGTGACATATGGTCAAACTGCTGGAAAAAAAAAAAAAAAAAAGCTTTCAAGCAATGCTAAGATAACTTTCAAAACTGTCCTACAAAATGAAAAATATAATAACCTTCCTAGAAAACCAAATGCTGCAAAGTATATCAGCACTATACCTGCCTCATAAGAACTAATGAAGGGAATCACTTTCACTTAAAAAAATGATGCTAGAAAACAACACATAATTACATAAAAACACATAATTATCTAGAAAATATGTGCACACCCACAAAAATAAAATTCTGTAGCATCAGCTTAATGATGTTGTAAACAGTTTTAATTATTCTCTAAAATTTTAAAGATAAAAGCATAAAAATAATCAAAAATATCTGTCAGTGTGTATTTAACATAAGATAAAATTGATATCTGTAACATAAAATTGAGGACAAACAAGGAAAAATTTTTGTATGCAACTCGTTACGTTTTTACCAGATTAAAATATTCTGTTGTATCTTTCAGTTTTATATAACCACCAAGGTATCCACAGAGAAAATGCCTATATAAATACACAAAAGAAAATAATAAAGCAGTGAAAACATACCAACATGAATATCAAAAAGACACAAAGGAAAATAGAAAGAGAGAACACAAAACTAAAGAAACCAAAACAATAAAATGGCAATAGTATTTCCTTTTCATAAATTTGTTTATATAGTAACTAAATAAAGTTCCAAATCAAAAGGCATACACCAAATGAAAAGATTTATGAAAATTATTTAGAGGCCTGGCATGATGGCTCACACCTATAATCCCAGCACTTTGGGAAGCCGAGACAGGCAGATCACGAGGTCAAGAGATTGATCCCATCTTGGCCAACATGGTGAAACCACGTCTGTATGAAAAATACAAAAATTAGCTGAGTGTGGTGGTGTGTGTCTGTAGTCCCAGCTACTAGGGAGGCTGAGGCAGAAGAATTGCTTGAATCTGGAAGGCAGAACTTGCAGTGAGCCAAGATCATGCCACTGCACTCCAGCCTGGTGACAGAGTGAGACTCCATCTCAAAATAATAATAATAATAATAAGTATTATTATTATATAATTATAAACAAAATTGATATTGGCTTCTAAATAATAATAATAATTATTTGTAAGTCTCCTGTGAAACAGGCTACTGAAAAGAACGGTGGGATAAACTGGAAAGACAGCTTGGGTATGCTGCGATCAGTGGTAAATGATTGTTACAGCAATAATAATAATAATTATTATTACAATTTATAATAATAATTGTAAATTGTTACAATTTTTAATAATTACAATTGTTACAATAATAATTATTATTATTTAGAAGCCAATTATTATTATTTAGAAGCCAAAATCAATTTTGTTTGTCTGCAAGAGTCACTTTATATCTAAAGGTGAAAAGTGACTAAAACTGGCAGGATGGAAGTAGTTATCCTCTGTAAATACTGACCAAATGAGATCAGGAGAGGTCAAGATTATATTACATGAAGTATACCTTAAGTCAAAATTATCATATTTTATAAAATATACTTTAGATTAAAAGTCACAAGAGACAAAAAAGGACATTAAGCAATAAGACAGGGATTCATTCACTGGGAACCTATGACAAACGTGTGTATACATATATTTGTGTGGGGGGTGGGTGTGTGTCTTTCTCACATTATGGTTACATATAAAACAAATATTAACAGAATTGAAGCAATAGATAGGTAAAAGAATATTTCAATATCTCACTTTCAGTAATGAATAATAAAATATGAATAAAAATTGATAGGAGGGCAGAGGGCTCTAGAGCAGTTTAAGAAAATTATGCCTTATGGAGTATAGAAATCATACCTCAATGACATCAGGTTACATGCCCTTCTCAACAGCTCAAAAAAATTATCTTGAACAGAGAACTTGTTAGGCCACAAAAGAAGTCAAAAATTTTTTAAATTGAAAATTTACAGATGTATAACCAAAATGGACTGAAAGTGTAAACCAAAAACTGGAAGAAAAGTGAAAAATTCACAAATACATGGAAACACTCATTTAAGCATTCTCTTCTTCAAAAGTTGGTATAATTAATATTGTGAAAATGCCCACACTGCCCAGTGTGATCTACAGGTTCAATGCAATTCCTTCTAAAATTCTAATTTCATTTTTGCAGAAATAGAGATAGCAACCAAAAAGTCATAAAGTATTTCAAGGCACATTGAAGTGACCAACCATCTTTTAAAGCAGGAACTGTGTTACAGGTATCACAGTTCTTGATTTCAAAAGACATTATAAAGCTATAGTAATTAAAATAGTTTAGTATGGGCATAAAGGTGAATGAATAACTAGACCAATAAAATATAATACAGCACAAATATAAACAGTCACATATACAGTCACATGAAGTGTTATTTATTAATGAATGCCAATAGATGAGAGCAACCTAAAGTTCCCTCAGCAAATGAATGGATAATATAATATGGAATATAAAAATAATGGGATATTAGTTTTTAAAAAGTAAAAATATTCTAACAGCTAAAACAAAGATACATCTTGATAGCATTATGCAAAAGGAAATAAGACAGCCACAAAAAGACAGAGACTGTATTAATCCATTTATATGAGATATATAAAGGACTTAGAAACAGAAAAAGCAGTAGTATTTGAAGAGGACCAGGCAGTGGGGGAAACTGGTAGTACTTTACCATGTATTGAGATTTAGTTTTGCAAGATGAAAACATTCTAGAGATAGGTTTCATAACAATATGAATATACTTGGCACGATTAACTGAATGTTTAAAAATGTTTCAGATTGTAAATTTCAAGTTATGTGTTTTTGATAATTAAAAATAAATAATAATACCTAAAGGAGATACAGAGCTATGATGCTTTTTAAAAATTATCTTCAAATCACAAGTGTTTCCCCTTTCCAAAAAAATATAAGTTGACCAATAGATATTGAAATTAAGATAATTTCTATGACTACTCATCTGAGCAGCATAAAACAACCACTGACAACCAAACAACAGAATATAAAAGTCATAAACGATACAGGAGGAATATTTATACAAGCAAATAAGGACAGAGATAATTATATTGGGAATAGACATATGGCTGACTCATATTTGACTTTTGCGCCACACTGTCTTAAGTGTGTAGAGCTGAATATTGCCTTACAAAATGATAATATAAAATGGCCAGGCACTACGGCTCATGCCTATAATCCCAGAACTTTGGGAGGCCTAGATGGGAGGCTCCTCTGAGGACAGGAGTTCAAGACCAGCCTGGCCAAAGCAGTGAAATGCCGTCTCTACTAAAAATATAAAAATTGGCCAGGCATCGTGACTCATGCCTGTAATCCTAGCACTTTGGGAGGCCAAGGCAGGCTGATCATCTGAGGTCAGGTGTTCGAGACCAACCTGACCATCATGGAGAAACCCTGTCTCTACTAAAAAAACAAAATTAGCCAGGTGTGGTGGCAGGTGCCTGTAATCCCAGCTACTCAGGAGACTGAGGCAGGAGAATCACCTAAATCTGGGAGGCGGAGGTTGTGGTGAGCCAAGATCACACCATTGCATGCTAGCCTGGGCAACAAGAGTGAAACTCCCTTTCAAAAAGAAAAAAAAAAAAAATAGCCAGGCACAGTGGTGTACACGTGAAATCCCAGCTCCTCAGGAGAATCACTTGAACCCAGGAGGCAGATTTTACATTGCTGAGATGACATCACAGCACTGCAGCCTGGGTGACAGAGTGAGACTCCATCTCAAAAAATTACAAAATAAAAACTAAAAGAATTACCAGATGTCAAGAAGCATACTGTAAACACAAAAACACAGAAATACAAAATTTCAAAACAAAATAAAACATGAATTTGAAACTTATCGGATACCAGCAGGTAGAAAAATATATTCATGAAAGAACTCCTAGAAGGGTAACATAGGAAAGAAAAAATAGTACAAAGGTTATTTGAAGAAGAAAGGGGCCAAGAATTTCTCATATTTGAATGTGATGAAAATAAAAACACTATCAACCAAGAATACCTGATCTAGAAAGTTACCTCAAAAATAAGAGAAAAATAAACTTTCCAAAATGAACAAAAAGTAAGGGTGTTCATCACGGCTAGTACACTCCCACAAGAAATACAAAACTGTGCCACGCCTAGCAGCTCATGACTATAATCCCAGAAATTTGGAAGGACAATACAGGAGGACTGCTTGAGGCCAGGAGTTTGTGACCAGTCTGGGCAACATAATGAGACCTTGCCTTTAAAAAATGCTAGAAAGAATCCACTATGTTGAAAATCAAAATGATGCCACACAATATCATAAATCCATATTCAAAATATAAAGCTCTTCATTAAATGTAAATATATATAACAGATACTGAATGTTTTACTATTGTAATGATGGCGCATACAACTAAAATTCTGCTATAGAATTTGAAAAAATATATAAATTGTATAAATTGTTACTAGATATACAATAAAAATAACTTGTGAATTTAATAACAAACTAAAGGATGTAAAGAGCTACAGTTTTCATATTGATTGAAGTTGTTATGAGATCAAAATATATGTTATAACATTAAGATGTTTTATGTAATCTCCATTATTCAAGTGCTCACAAGAAAATATTCATAGAAAGTATGCAAAATAAAATGAGAAAATAATCAAAACATGTCACTAAAAAACAACAGAACAAAAATGAAGGCAGTCAAACAGGAGATGAGGGAAAACCTATCTACAAGAAAAAAGAAAACAGTAAGAACCAAAATAGTAGTAGTACATTCATTTCTTTAAGAAATTGTTTCAATGAAAACAGTTTAAGCTACTAAAGAAATACAATGGTTAAGCAAACACTATTATAAAATACACAATCTACAAGAGACTCACTTTATTTTTTTTTTTTATTTTTTATTTTTTTTAGTAGAGACGGGGTTTCTCCGTGTTAACCAGGATGGTCTCAATCTCCTGACCTCGTGATCCGCCCATCTCGGCCTCCCAAAGTGCTGGGATTACAGGCGTGAGCCACCGCGCCCGGCCGGCAGAGACTCACTTTAAACAGTCAAACAGGCTGGAAGCAGAATTTTAAAAATCCATGCAAATAGTAACCACGAATGGGTCATGTGGTCCTAATTATATCAGAGAAAACACACTTTAAGTCAAAAACCGGAACAAGAGGCAAAGACTGATATTATATAATGGTAAAAGAGTCTACTTACTAGGGATTTGTAACTGTTATAACTATCTATATGTATACGTAACTATAAAATCAGGTTCCTAAATATATGAAGCAAATATTGACAGATATCAAGAAAGAAATATACAACAACATAGTAACTGCAGACACCAAGATCCCATTTTCAGTAATGAATAGAAAAACCAGAATAGAAAGTATAAAACTAAACACATTCTACAACATATTCTTGCTCAAGGGTCCAATCATTTAATTTTGTTAGCATGTCAGTATAACCCACAGTGGTGAAAAAATTCAAAATAATCTCTATCAAAATCCCAATGTTACATTGTTTTGTAGAAATTTATTTTAAAATTTGATCAGAAAATATAACTAAAGGAGAGAAATGCTGATCAGGTAGAAGAAACAAAAGAAAACTGGATAACATTATAGATTCTATTAGTCCATTTTGCATTACTATGAATGAATACCTGAGATGGAGTAATTTAAAAGAGGTTTATTAGACTCACAGTTCTGCAGACTATAAAAGAAGCATGGTGACAGCATCTGCTTTTGGTGAGGGTCTCAGTAACCTTAGAATCATGACAGAAGGCAAAGGAGGACCAAACATTTCACATGGTGAAAGAGGGAGCATGTGCAAGGCAGATGTGCCAAATGCCCTTAAACAACTAGCTCTCAAAGGAACTAAAAGAGTGAGAACTCACTCATCACCAAGGGGATGGTGCCAGTTCATTCATGAGGGATTCTCTCCCATGACACGACCTCACACCAGACCCCACCTCTAACACTGGGGATCACATTTCAACCAAGATGTGGGGAGGACAAACATCCAAACCCTACCACAGACCAATCAGACATAACAGACATGTACAGAACTCTCCAGTCAAAAGCAACATAATACACCATATTCTTCATTGCAACGGTGCATTCTGGTAAGGCACAGAACAAGTCTTATTAAACTTAAGAAGACCAAAATCATACAATGTATGTCTTCTGACCAAAATGGAATGAAACTACAAGAATGAAGCTACAAGAAGAAAAGCAATGTGCTACTGAAACAAAGATAGACAAATGATGCTGAAAACAGTATCTACACTGAAAAACTTAAGTTGGATTCTTTCCTTGCATCATATACAAAAGAAGTTTTTAACAAAATAGCTAAACTTAAAAATATATAAAAAACATAACTCTTAGAAGAAAAAATAGGAGTAAGATATAACATTGGTCTTGGTACTGATTTCTTGGATACGACATCAAATTCATGAGCAACACAGAACAGAAAAATTGAATTACATTAAACTTCAAAATTTCTGCACATCAAAGAAAACATTTGGTGGAGTAACAATGTCACTTAAGAAATGGGTGAAAATATTTGCAAACCACATGTGATGGGAGTTAATATCCAGCATAAATAATTCTTAAAAATCAACAAAAGTTAAATAACTTGATTTAAAAATAGACAAAAGACTGAACGGACATTTCTCCAAAAAAATACATAAAAATGGCAAAAAGTATTTGAAAGGATGCTTAAAATTACTAATTTATAGATAAATGCAAAACAAAATCACCTCACAACCATTAGACTGGCCATTACAAATTTAAAAATAAATATCAAGTTTGTTGAGGATGTGAAGAAATTAAAACCCACGTGAAAAATAATGTAGCTAAAATATTATGAATGCTCCTCAAAATATTAAAAAGGAAAGCATCATATAATCCAGCAATCCCACTTATGAATCTATATACAAAATATTCAACACCTGACCTGGAAAACATTTGAACATCCATGTTTGTTGTATCATTACTCACAAAAACCAAAGGCAGAAACAATCTTTATGTCCCTGGACAAACACATTTCTTACAGTGCCGTATACACACAATGGAATATTATTAAAGGATATCTTGTCACATTTCAAAATAAACTTTGAAAATATTCTGTCAACTGAAATAAGCCAGTAACAAAGTCATTCATACTATCTGATTTCACTTACATGAGATATCTTTAGTAGTCAAACTCAGAAACAGAAAGTGGAAGGGTGTTTGTCCAGGGCTGGAGAGAGGGTAAAATGGGCAATTGTTACTCAACGTGTATTGAGTTTTAGTTTTGCAAGATGTAAAAGTTCTAGAGGCCTTTTGCGTAACAATATACTTATCATGACTGAAATTTACACTTTTTTAAGACTGGGTCTCAATTTGTTGCCCGGGATAGAGTGCAGTGATGAGTGATGTGACCACAGCTTACTGCCATCTCCAATCCCAGGCTCAAGTGATCCTCCCACCTCAGCCTCCCAGGTATCTGAAATTAGAGGCACATGCCACCATACCCAGCTAAGTTTTCTAATTTGTTGTAGATATCGGGTCTCCATATGTTGCTCAGGCTGGTCTCAAACTCCTGGGTTCAAGCAATGCTCCTGCCTCAGCCTCCCAAAGTACTAGGATTACAGTCATGAGCCACCATACCTGGCCATAAATTGTACACTTAAGCACAATTAAAATGGTAAATTTTATGTTTTGTATTTTCATGACAAAGTTTTTTCAAAGGATAACTAAAAAGCCATACAGAAATAAATCTGTCCAAAAATTACCTTCAAATCATAAAAGTGTTTCTCTCGTACAAAAAAATATATATTCATTAAACACATGGTGAAAATAAGTGAAAAATAACTTAAGTGACTACCAGTCACCTGGACAGGATAATTCAGCCAAGAAAATAAATATAGTAGCTAAGCCATAATAAAATTAGAGTCATATTTACAGGTAAAATCACATACATATAACTTAACTATGATAGACATATGGCTGATTCATCTTTTAATTAAACCCCATACTGACTTAAAATGTACATTCGAAGTTGCACATTGTCTAAAATTATAACACATAAAACAAAAAACACAGTAAACTGATGTCAAAATTCTATACAAAAAAGTGAAATTTCAAAATATAACAAGATAAATATTTACCCATAAAATCTGGAATGCAACATTGATGTACCATTTAAAAAGTATTTGTCCAAATAACTAAAACTATCAACCATGTGCACTCATGGAAAGCAGGTATTTTAAATCATTGATACGGAGTGTATGGCAGTAAAATTTCATAGAAACTGCACTATACCATAAATAAAAGGTTCTACTAAAAATATTTTAATAAGTAAGCATTTAAAAGACATGAAAGGTAATTTTTGGTATGTTTTAATATATTGATGCTATTCTTACACAAAATAATACTGTTGTAATTTAACCTTTAGAAGCATATAATAGTGTTACATTTCTAAATAGAAAAAAACTATATGTGTTTTGTAAAATAAAGTGAGAATCACTGACATATAAAATAAGTATTTTGCAATAAATCATATTATCATTTAGATGTAGACTGAAGAAAGTGGGTAGAAATCCTATGATTCTTTTTTGCCTGCAGTAAAAAATTTACAAGTGACTGTTTTGGTAAATACGAGGTGCCTACTGATTATCTGATTTACTTCAGGCATCACATGTAAATTCTGGCATATTGTTCTGAATGTCTGAATATAAAATTACAACTCTGAAATAGAAAACAAAAACAAAACATACAGGAAACTGACATCAGTACACTGTTGGAATAGATGGTGCCTGGCTTGTATAGGATCCCACAGCCACAAAAAAAGTGTAGGTTATCCCTGATAAAAGTGTCTTTATGAGAGAGTGAGCATGGCTCACACCTGTAATCACAGCTAAATGATACAGAAAGGTTGCTTTAGGCCAGGAGTTCCAGATCAGCCTGGAAACATAGCAAGGCCCCACATCAAAAAGTGTACCTTTAAGAAAGCTTTGGGATCCAGGGGGGAAGTTTTGAAACCCTGCTAAAGCTCAAGATTGAGAAGCATCCATTGTAGAATGCAGGCCCTCATTCAGGCGACTAACTAGAGGACTCCTGGTTTTGGCTACACAGCAAGAAATGGACTACCCAACTCGATCCCACTGAGAATACTGAACAGACTCTCTAACCATTTGAAACTCAGGCACAGTCTGGGAGTTGTACTGTCTGTCCAGAGACCTTGGAGGAGACACCCAAGGCCTGCAGTCCTTGGACTCTACTGTGGTCCCTGAAACAGTTCAATGACTCAGTTCTAGCTTCCTTTATCACAGCTCATGGCCAGTCCTGCCCCTTTAGCAAGCCACACAGTGACCTGGGAAAACCCGCCGCCCAGGTGCTCAGTGGGAGCCACACACTCATCCACACCCTGATAATAAGACCCACCATATGTAGACTTAACTGCAGACATCTGTCCTTGTTTCTACCCTACAGACCCAAGTTCTGAAGGAAATCCAGTCTGCCCAGGAATAAGACAGGGATCACAATCACCCAAGACCCTGGTAACAAGACAACCAAAGGCAGACCCAGCAGCCTTGTGACCCAGATACAACCCCTATTCACTACAAACCCTGAAGGCTTCCCATCCCCTGGGGGAACCAACAAGAGAAGATCTTTACCTCTTGGAACCAGATTATAAAAACTTGAAAAGGTGTTTGCTTCTTCAGATTCACAGACACCAATGCAAGGCTATATTGTACCCACTGTCAGTGCTTTTATTTTAACATAACACTGAAAGTACGTGACAAAAATTTCTCAAGTAAAATTGTTTTAAAAGTTACTCAAGTTGAAGACAACAAAAAATGTTGCTGTTTGTAGATGACATGATGCTATATACAGAAAACTATAAACAGTAAGCCAAAATCTGTCTAAGCTAATAAGTGTACTCCAAATGTTAGTAAAATATAAAATTAACATACAAATATCAGTTATGGTTTCATACACTAACATCAAACTACCTGATTTAAAAAAGCAGAAAACAGTCACATTTACAATAGCATTAAAGTAATAAATTTCTAAGGCACAAATTTAACCAAGGAGGAAAAAGATCTTTATACTGAAAGATATAGGTATTGATGAAAGAAACGGAAGAAGATACAAGAAATGTAAAATTATCCCACATTTATAGATTGGAAGAATAAATATTGTTAAAGTACCATATTATCCAAAGTCATCTATAGATTCAGTGAAGTCCCTATCACAATTCCAGTGGCATTTTGCACAGTAATACAAAATACAGTCCTAAAATATATATAAAAGTATAATAGATTTGAATAGCCAGAGTAATCTTGAGGAAAAAATACAAAGGAAAGGGACATCATACTTTATGATTTCAAACTATATTAAAGGACTACACTAAGAAAAATGGGATGGTAAGCATGGGAAAAAATGGACACAAAAACCAACAGAACAGAATAGAGAGCCGGGAAATAAACCCATGTATATAAGGTCAACCCTAAACAAGTGCACCAAAAACACACAGTGAAAAATGTATAGTGTCTTCAGTACTCAGATCTGGGAAAACTGGATACCCACAAGCAAAATATTAAAATTAGATTCTTTTTCTTACACCATATGAAAAATTACCTTGAATTGAAGACTTAAAACAAGACATGAATCCTTAAAACTCCTAAAAAATGGGAAGAAATCTTGATAGTCCTAGCAATATATTATTTTTGCCTCAACACCAAAAGTACAGCAGCAAAAGTAGATATAAACAAGCTGAATTGCATCAAACTAAAAAGCTTTTGCACAGAAAACAGAATAAAATATTATGAAATGGGAGAAAATACTTGCAAACTATACACGTAAGAGAATAATATATGAAAAATAAGGAACTAAGCAAATCCAAAGCCAAAACAATAATAAAAATAATAACCCAATTGAAAAATAGGCAAAAGACTGAATTCATATTTTAAAATGAAAACGCAAATGGCCAACAAATATATGAAAAGTACAAAACATCACCAATCATCAGGTAACTGCAAATCAAAACCATGATGAGCTATCACCTCACATCTGTTAGGATAGAATAGAGTTGTATAGATATACCCATCTTTATATGAGCTTTTACATAAAAGCTCATATATCTATGTGTGTGTGTATATATACATATACACACATACATATACATCTTTACATATATATGTAAATAAATATAGCAATTATTGATAAGAATGTGAATAAAAAATATTCTGTATACTCCTGGAGAGTGTTAAATTGGTAGAGTCATAAATACCAATATGAATGTTATCTGAAAAACAGAACTGTCAGGCAATCTAGCAATCCCACTTTTGGGTATATAATCAAAGGAAACAAAACGAATATTTCCAAGAAACATTTGAACTTCAAGTTCATTACATTAATCACAATTTCAAAGAGATAAAAACCCTACATGTTTGTGAATGCTGAATGGATGAAGTAAATATGGCACAAATAGGCAACAGAATATTATTCAACCATAAAACATAATGGAATCTTGCCATTTCAACAACATGGATGAACCTGAAGGACATTGTACTAAATGAAATAAGAAAGGCACATTAAGAGAAATACTGCTTGTTTTCACTTATGCAAGAAATATGAAAATGTTGAACTTATAAAATCACAGTCCAGTGTTAGTTGCCAGGGACTGGAGGTGAGGAAAATGAAGGATACAAACTTTCAGTTTTAAGATGAATAAGTTTTAAGGATCTAATATATAGCTTCATGACTATTGTTAACAATGTTTTGTATGCTTAAAATTTGCTAAGGCAGTAAACAGGAGTTCTCACTACAAAAAGAGGTACTAAGAGTAGACATGTCTGTTAATGTGATCGTACTAATTATTTCACAGTGTATACACATAGCAAGTCATTACATTATACACAAAAATATGCAGTTATACAAATGTAATTTGTAAAAAATCCACAATATATATACACATACATATATACACAGGCACATGAATGACACAGTATGGGTAAGCTTCATATTAAACAAGATAAAATTATAAAATAACAGTTATTAAAAATAAGGTCACAAATGGGACTTTAATATGTGTTCAGCAATGTTGTAAGCTCCCTAATGGCATAGTATATTTGAGCAATGTACACAGTAGATAAATTAAACTATCTTACAGTTAAGGAATTAGGGCATGTAGACCTTAAATGACCAACTCAGTTCATACTAAAAAAAAGTGAAGTAAAATCATCTTAGATTTTTTTTTCTTAGTTTGGGCATATGCTTAGTATTCTGATGAAATTACCGAGTATGAATTTCTGTAGAAACACATTTGAAACCTCATAGGCTAAGAAAATTTTAAAGCAGAAAATTCATAACACCTGTCCCTGGTGTTCCTGGAATTTCTGAAACAAATCCCAATATCACCACTACTCTCACAAATTTCAGCCAAGATTCAAAAGGGAAACTTAAAAATGGCTTACCATGGTTTCTAAAAATATATATTTGTGTGTCCCTAAAGGCAACATAAAAGCAGTCAGATCATGCAGTCCCTCCTATGCCATGAAAATGGCTTTGCCTCTCAATGTAAACGTGAAGGAGGATCACTAAAGGGAAAGTAGAATCCATAGAGCATTTAAGAGCATGAGACAGAAGATGCCCCTGTATGAGAGGAAGAGAAAAAGAAAGAAACCCAGGCTTCTCACAAACTGTTTCTACTGAAAGGCAGGCCTCCCAAATCACATTTTAAGGTCTGGCTTCCTCAATGACCTTGGAACTCTCATCTGTCATCTGCTGTGCCATCTGCTTCATTCACATTCACTTACCTGGGTGTTCTGCTACTGTCTCATGTCTCTTCACATTCCAAGGCTCTTTCCTTTCTTCCAGACAGGTGATCAGCTCTGGCTTAGAGACAGCAATACCTGTTTTATTTTAAAAAGTAGCTGTTGCTGGGATTTTCCAATTATCAACCTAGTACTATCTTTAGTAGGGAAAAGAAGACATAATAGAAGTCTAGAAAATCGCCGAATACTGTTTCATGACAGAAACTCCAGAATATTTAGGACATAGTTTAAATTTCTGGGTTTTTACCCCCACTACCCAGAATTACTGAATCAAAAATTAGTTGGGGCAATAGGATTTTCAGGTGTGGGCAACAATATTTTAAGCCACCACACTTCTGGAATTACCACTTATCTATAATTAAAAACACAGATCAGCTCAGGAAAGGGGAAAGTTCAGGTAAAGATGGAACATCTTCAAGAATTTCTTTTCTACAACAACAAATCTCCAAGACTGTCTTGAAAGAAGGAATCTAAAATGTATTCACGGAAAGCAGAAACTACAAAAAACATTCTACAAAGGACGGAAATGAAACCCTTGTGGTTTTTTAGGAAAAATGTATTGAAATTATCCTCACCCAGGGAGACCAGGTTTCTGTAGTTCTCTAACATCACATTCCTATACAAATTCTGCTGAGCAGTGTCCAGACATTGCCACTCCTCCATAGAGAATTCTATGACCACATCCCTGAATGTCAACAGTCTCTGAAAAAAAAAAAAAAAAAACACAAAAAAATGTACACAAACACATGTTTATCAAGTGGCCATAGGCATAACTCTTAATTTGACTCAAGATGAAAAGAGTGAAGAGGACTGATTGTGACTTGTATGATTGCCTAGAGTCACCTAATAAAATACTTTTCTTTTTTTTATTATTATACTTTACGTTCTAGGGTACATGTGCATAACGTGCAGGTTTGTTACATATGTGTACTTCTGCCATGTTGGTGTGCTGCACCCATCAACTCGTCAGCACCCATCAACTCATCATTTACATCAGGTATAACTCCCAGTGCAATCCCTCCCCCCTCCCCCCTCCCCGTGATAGGCCCCGGTGTGTGATGTTCCCCTTCCCGAGTCCAAGTGATCTCATTGTTCAGTTCCCACCTATGAGTGAGAACATGCAGTGTTTGGTTTTCCGTTTTTGTGATAGTTTGCTAAGAATGATGGTTTCCAGCTGCATCCATGTCCCTACAAAGGACACAAACTCATCCTTTTTTATGGCTGCATAGTATCCCATGGTGTATATGTGCCACATTTTCTTAATCCAGTCTGTCACTGATGGACATTTGGGTTGGTTCCAAGTCTTTGCTATTGTGAATAGTGCCGCAATAAACATACATGTGCATGTGTCTTTATAACAGCATGATTTATAATCCTTTGGGTATATACCCAGTACTGGGATGGCTGGGTCATATGGTACATCTAGTTCTAGATCCTTGAGGAATCACCATACTGTTTTCCATAATGGTTGAACCAGTTTACAATCCCACCAACAGTGTAAAAGTGTTCCTATTTCTCCACATCCTCTCCAGCACCTGTTGTTTCCTGACTTTTTCATGATTGCCACTCTAACTGGTGTGAGATGGTACCTCATTGTGGTTTTGATCTGCATTTCTCTGGTGGCCAGTGATGATGAGCATTTTTTCATGTGTCTGTTGGCTGTATGAATGTCTCCTTTTGAGAAATGTCTGTTCATATCCTTTGCCCACTTTTTGATGGGGTTGTTTTTTCCTTGTAAATTTGTTTGAGTTCTTTGTAGGTTCTGGATATTAGCCCTTTGTCAGATGAGTAGATTGCAAAAATTTTCTCCCATTCTGTAGGTTACCTGTTCACTCTTGTCTAAAACACCAAAAGCAACGGCAGCAAAAGCCAAAATTGACAAATGGGATCTAATTAAACTAAAGAGCTTCTGCACAGCAAAAGAAACTACAATAAAATACTTTTCAACACAGAAATATTCTCTCCTGGAGGAAAGAGGATGGAATAAGATCTCTAACACCAGTGTATCAGCATATGCTTTTCTGTATAATAAAATATAACATTAAGAGCATGAACACAGACATACATTTTTCAGGGCTATATTTACATCATACAGAGTAAGTTGTGTGTATTTTTCAGATGAAAAAGTCATGGCAAAATAGAAGGTACTGCTCAAATTTTAATATGCACAACAATAAACTTAAGATCTGATTATGCAGATTTTGTTTCAGGAGATCTGGAACCAAGCCTGAGTTTCTGAATTTCTTTTTTTTTTTTTTTTTAATTTATTTATTTATATTTTTATTTTTTATTATACTTTAAGTTCTAGGGTACATGTGCATAACGTTTATATCATGTATAACTCCCCAATGCAATCCCTCCCTCCTCCCCACTCCCCATAATAGGCCCCAGTGTGTGATGTTCCCCTTCCCCAGTCCAAGTGATCTCATTGTTCAGTTCCCACCTATGAGTGAGAACATGCGGTGTTGGTTTTCTCTTCTTGTGATAGTTTGCTAAGAATGATGGTTTCCAGCTGCATCCATGTCCCTACAAAGGACGCAAACTCATCTTTTTTATGGCTGCATAGTATTCCATGGTGTATATGTGCCACATTTTCTAATCCAGTCTGTCACAGATGGACATTTGGGTTGATTCCAAGTCTTTGCTATTGTGAATAGTCCCGCAATAAACATACGTGTGCATGTGTCTTTGTAGTAGAGTAATTATAATCCTTTGGGTATATACCCAGTAGTGGGATGGCTGGGTCATATGGTACATCTAGTTCTAGATCCTTGAGGAATCGCCATACTGTTTTCCATAATGGTTGAACTAGTTTACAATCCCACCAACAGTGTAAAAGTGTTCCTATTTCTCCACATCCTCTCCAACACCTGTTGTTTCCTGACTTCTTAATGATTGCCATTCTAACTGGTGTGAGATGGTATCTCATTGTGGTTTTGATTTGCATTTCTCTGATGGCGAGTGATGGTGAGCATTTTTTCATGTGTCTGTTGGCTGTATGGATGTCTTTTTTGAGAAATCTCTGTTCATATCCTTTCCCACTTTTTGATGGGCTTGTTTGGTTTTTTCTTGTATATTTGTTTGAGTTCTTTGTAGATTCTGGATATTAGCCCTTTGTCAGATGAGTAGGTTGCAAAAATTTTCTCCATTCTGTAGGTTGCCTGTTCACTCTGATGGTAGTTTCTTTAGCTGTGCAAAAGCTCTTTAGTTTAATTAGATCCCATTTGTCAATTTTTGCTTTTGCTGCCATTGCTTTTGGTGTTTTAGACATGAAGTCCTTGCCCATGCCTATGTCCTGAATGGTACTACCTAGATTTTCTTCTAGAGTTTTTATGGTATTAGGTCTAACATTTAAGTCTCTAAACCATCTTGAATTAATTTTCGTATAAGGGGTAAGGAAAGGATCCAGTTTCAGCTTTCTACTTATGGCTAGCCAATTTTCCCAGCACCATTTATTAAATAGGGAATCCTTTCCCCATTTCTTGTTTCTCTCAGGTTTGTCAAAGATCAGATGGCTGTAGATGTGTGGTATTATTTCTGAGGACTCTGTTCTGTTCCATTGGTCTATAGCTCTGTTGTGGTACCAGTATCATGCTGTTTTGGTTACTGTACCCTTGTAGTATAGTTTGAAGTCAGGTAGCGTGACGCCTCCAGCTTTGTCCTTTTGACTTAGGATTGTCTTGGCAATGCGGGCTCTTTTTTGGTTCCATATGAACTTTAAAGCAGTTTTTTCCAATTCTGTGAAGAAAGTCATTGGTAGCTTGATGGGGATGGCATTGAATCTATAAATAACCTTGGGCAGTATGGCCATTTTCACAATATTGATTCTCCTATATCCATGAGCATGGTATGTTCTTCCATTTGTTTGTGTCCTCTTTGATTTCACTGAGCAGTGGTTTGTAGTTCTCCTTGAAGAGGTCCTTGCATCCCTTGTAAGCTGGATTCCTAGGTATTTTATTCTCTTTGAAGCAATTGTGAATGGAAGTTCATTCCTGATTTGGCTCTCTGCTTGTCTGTTACTGGTGTATAAGAATGCTTGTGATTTTTGCACATTAATTTTGTATCCTGAGACTTTGCTGAAGTTGCTTATCAGCTTAAGGAGATTTTGGGCTGAGACAATGGGGTTTTCTAAATATACAATCATGTCATCTGCAAACGGGACAATTTGACTTCTTTTCTATCTTTGACTAACCCTTTTCTTTCTCTTCTGCTGATTCTGCCAGCCAACTTCCAACCCTATTTTGAATAGGATAGTGAGAGGTGCACTGCTGTGTTGTGATTAAGGGCATTTTTTTTGCCTTTTCAAAGGGATTTTTATTTGTTGTCAGTAAGATAGTATTATCTGTGGTTTGTTTCATCGTAAATAGCTCCAATTTTGAGGTGCGTCCATCAATACCGAATTTATTGAGCGTTTTTAGCATGAAGGGCTGTTAATTTTGTCAAAAGCCTTTTCTGCATCTATTGAGATAATCATGTGGTCTTGTCTTTGGTTCTGTTTATATGCTGGATTACGTTTATTGATTTGCGAATGTTGAACCAGCCTTGCATCCCAGGGATGAAGCCCACTTGATCATGGTGGATAAGCTTTTTGATGTGCTGCTGAATCCGGTTTGCCAGTATTTTATTGAGAATTTTTGCATCGATGTTCATCAGGGATATTGGTCTAAAATTCTCTTTTTTTGTTGTGTCTCTGCCAGGCTTTGGTATCAGGATGATGTTGGCCTCATAAAATGAGTTAGGGAGGATTCCCTCTTTTTCTATTGATTGGAATAGTTTCAGAAGGAATGGTACCAGCTCTTCCTTGTACCTCTGGTAGAATTCAGCTGTGAATCCATCTGGTCCTGGACTTTTTTGGTGGGTAGGCTATTAATTGTTGCCTCAATTTCAGAGCTGCTATTGGTCTATTCAGGGATTCAACTTCTTCCTGGTTCAGTCTTGGGAGCATGTAAGTGTCCAGGAAATTATCCATTTCTTCTAGATTTTCTAGTGATTTGCGTAGAGGCATTTATAGTATTCTCTGATGGGTGTTTGTATTTCTGTGGGGTCGGTGGTGATATCCCCTTTATCATTTTTTATTGCGTCTATTTGATTCCTCTCTTTTTCTTCTTTATTAGTCTAGCTAGCGGTCTGTCAATTTTGTTGATCTTTTCAAAAAACCAACTCCTGGATTCATTGATTTTTTGGAGGGTTTTTGTGTCTCTATCTCCTTCAGTTCTGCTCTGATCTTAGTTATTTCTTGCCTTCTGCTAGCTTTTGAATGTGTTTGCTCTTGCCTCTCTAGTTCTTTTAATTGTGATGTTAGAGTGTCAATTTTAGATCTTTCCTACTTTCTCCTGTGGGCATTTAGTGCTATAAATTTCCCTTTACACACTGCTTTAAATGTGTCCCAGAGATTCTGGTATGTTGTATCTTTGTTCTCATTGATTTCAAAGAACATCTTTATATCTGCCTTCATTTACCCAGTAGTCATTCAGGAGCAGGTTGTTCAGTTTCCATGTAGTTGAGCAGTTTTGATTGAGTTTCTTAGTCCTGAGTTCTAGTTTGATTGCACTGTGGTCTGAGAGACAGTTTGTTATAATTTCTGTTCTTGTACATTTGCTGAGGAGTGCTTTACTTCCAATTATGTGGTCAATTTTGGAATAAGTGCGATGTGGTGCTGAGAAGAATGTATATTCTGTTGATTTGGGGTGGAGAGTTCTATAGATGTCTATTAGGTCCGCTTGGTGCAGAGATGAGTTCAATTCCTGGATATCCTTGTTAACTTTCTGTCTCGTTGATCTGTCTAATGTTGACAGTGGAGTGTTGAAGTCTCCCGTTATTATTGTATGGGAGTCTAAGTCTCTTTGTAGGTCTCTAAGGACTTGCTTTATGAATCTGGGTGCTCCTGTATTGGGTGCATATATATTTAGGAGAGTTAGCTCTTCCTGTTGAATTGATCCTTTACCATTATGTAATGGCCTTCTTTGTCTCTTTTGATCTTTGATGGTTTAAAGTCTGTTTTATCAGAGACTAGGATTGCAACCCCTGCTTTTTTTTGTTCTCCATTTGCTTGGTCGATCTTCCTCCATCCCTTTATTTTGAGCCTATGTATGTCTCTGCATGTGAGATGGGTCTCCTGAATACAGCAGACTGATGGGTCTTGACTCTTGATCCAGTTTGCCAGTCTGTGTCTTTTAATTGGAGCATTTAGTCCATTTACATTTAAGGTTAATATTGTTATGTGTGAACTTGATCCTGTCATTATGATATTAACTGGTTATTTTGCTTGTTAGTTGATGCAGTTTCTTCCTAGCCTCGATGGTCTTTACATTTTGGCATGTTTTTGCAATGGCTGGTACCGGTTGTTCCTTTCCATGTTTAGGGCTTCCTTCAGGGTCTCTTGTAAGGCAGGCCTGGTGGTGACAAAATCTCTAAGCATTTGCTTATCTGTAAAGGATTTTATTTCTCCTTCACTGATGAAACTTAGTTTGGCTGGATATGAAATTCTGGGTGGAAAATTCTTTTCTTTAAGAACGTTGAATATTGGCCCCCACTCTCTTCTGGCTTGTAGAGTTTCTGCCGAGAGATCTGCTGTTAGTCTGATGGGCTTCCCTTTGTGGGTAACCCGACCTTTCTCTCTGGCTGCCCTTAAGATTTTTTCCTTCATTTCAACTTTGGTGAATCTGGCAATTATGTGTCTTGGAGTTGCTCTTCTGGAGGAGTATCTTTGTGGCGTTCTCTGTATTTCCTGAATTTGAATGTTGGCCTGCCCTACTAGGTTGGGCAAGTTCTCCTGGATGATATCCTGAAGAGTGTTTTCCAACTTGGTTCCATTTTCCCCCTCACTTTCAGGCACCCCAATCAGACGTAGATTTGGTCTTTTTACATAATCCCATACTTCTTGCAGGCTTTGTTCATTTTTTTTCTTCTTTTTTCTTTTGGTTTCTCTTCTCACTTCATTTCATTCATTTGATCCTCAATCGCTGATACTCTTTCTTCCAGTTGATCGAGTCGGTTACTGAAGCTTGTGCATTTGTCACGTATTTCTCGTGTCATGGTTTTCATCTCTGTCATTTCGTTTATGATCTTCTCTGCATTAATTAGTCTAGCTGTCAATTCTTCCACTCTTTTTTCAAGATTTTTAGTTTCTTTGCGCTGGGTACGTAATTCCTCCTTTAGCTCTGAGAAGTTTGATGGACTGAAGCCTTCTTCTCTCATCTCGTCAAAGTCATTCTCTGACCAGCTTTGATCCGTTGCTGGTGATGGGCTGCACTCCTTTGCAGGTGGAGATGTGCTCTTATTTTTTGAATTTCCAGCTTTTCTGCCCTGCTTCTTCCCCATCTTTGTGGTTTTATCTGTCTCTGGTCTTTGATGATGGTGACGTACTGATGGGGTTTTGGTATAGATGTCCTTCCTGTTTGATCGTTTTCCATCTGACAGTCAGAAGGACTGTCTGTTGGTCTGTCGGAGATTGCTTGAGGTCCACTCCAGACCCTGTTTGCCTGGGTATCAGCAGCAGAGGTTGCCGAAGACAGAATATTGCTGAACAGCGAGTGTACCTGTCTGATTCTTCCTTTGGAAGTTTCCTCTCAGAGGTGACTCCACCCTGTGAGGTGTGGGGTGTCAGACTGCCCCTAGTGGGGGATGTCTCCCAGCTAGGCTACTCAGGGGTCAGGGACCCACCTGAGCAGGCAGTCTGTCCGTTCTCAGATCTCAACCTCCGTGTTAGGAGATCCACGGCTCTCCCCAAAGCTGTCAGACAGAGTCGTTCGCGTCTGCACCGGCCCCTGCTGCTTCCCCTATTGGACTGCAGCTGTGCACTGTCCGCAGAGGTAGAGTCTACAGAGACAGGCAGGCTTCCTTGAGCTGCTGTGAGCTCCACCCAGTTCGAGCTTCCCAGCGGCTTTGTTTACCTACTTAAGCCTCAGCAATGGCGGGCGCCCCTCCCCCAGCCTCGCTGCTGCCTTGCGGATAGATCGCCGCAGACTGCTGTGTTAGCAGTGAGGGAGGCTCCGTGGGCATGGGACCCTCCCGGCCAGGTGTGGGATATATTCTCCTGGTGTGCCTGTTCCTTAAAGCGCAGTATTGGGGTGGGAGTTACCCGATTTTCCAGGTGTTGTGTGTCTCAGTTCCCCTGGCTAGGAAAACAGATTTCCTTCCCCCTTGTGCTTCCAGGTGAGGCGATGCCTCGCCCTGCTTCAGCTCACGCTGGTCAGGCTGCAGCAGCTGACCAGCACCAATTGTCTGGCCCTCCCTAGAGAGATGGCCCCAGTACCTCAGTTGAAAATGCAGAAATCACCGGTCTTCTCTGTCGCTCGTGCTGGGAGTTGGAGCGAGTTTCTGAATTTCTAACAAGCTCACCAGTGATGCTAACGTTTCTGGCCTAAGAAGAATGCTGTCTTAAACACCCTATTCAGTGGCAGAACCTGGGCTTATCCCAGTTTTTCTGACAGGTAAACAATGAGATCCTTCATTTTCCAAGGAAAGATACTTGTAAAGCGAATCAAAGAAGACAGGGGAGCTTCCAAATTAAATGTGATGGTTTATGCACCTCAGCTGGTAAATGCCCCCAAAGTACTAAATAATAAAGGGAAAGATAATTAATTCTACAGCAGAAAAATCTGTCAGAGAGCTCTTTATCCAAGTCAATGAAATTAACACCAACTATAACAGGACAGGTTTTTATTGTGTGCTGAGGCAGAGGACACATCACCACTGCTGTGATACTGGCCCCCCAAAAAGGTAAGCTATAAACTCAATCTAATCATCAAAAGACATCAAGTGTATGAAAAGTCCAAGCTACAGATAGCTCCCATGTTCTGTAATCTCTAATAGTATATTTAAGTAGTCTTTACTTAGCATCCTAGAGAGCAAGTATCTCCAACTTATTTTTCTTAGAACTTTCTGAATTAATCTGGGCAATAAATGCCATTCTGCTCAAATGTGTATTTTCTTAATCCTCTTCTGCACAGAGCTGATGAGAAACACAAATGGAACCTAAACAGTACATGTTCTCCTCCTTCACTAATATACAAGGACTCCAGCACTTCCCTAAGAGGAATCTTGATTATCCACACCTTCCCATGTTCAACAGCCATAAAGGGAACATTTTAAATATTACAGGTCATAAATTCATGGTAAGAATTCTGCATGGCTTGTAAGAAGGCGAGATAAAGAGAATGTGGAGAAGGCTCTGGTATAGAGCAAAGAAAATTTCCAGAAGCCCCTGACTATTAGAAGAAAAGAGAAAAAAATAGTTGAAACAAATTCATTAAGGAGGAACAGCACAAATAGAGGAGTAAAGGTTTGTTAGTTCTAAACACATGGAATTCCAGGAAGCAGAGTGGACACAGCTCAATCTAAGACACATTCACCAGAGCCATTCTTCCTCTCCTTCATCCTCTGGGATTCCCTCACAGGTTTCTCTGGAAAACTCACACCTGAATCTTGAGACTATGACTTCAAAAGTATCAGCACAACCCACTCACCTGCTGTCACAACAGGCAGAAGGACCTAGATGTTCAGAAAAAGCCCACCTCTTCTGTCTTTTATAACACAAGAGATTTGAGAACAATGAGGTCCTCCTCAAAGATCAAAATGTCGGTTTCTCTTTTCTTGCCCTCAGGTGCCTTCACCTAGCACAGATGCCAGAAAGTTCTGCTGCAGCAATGGGAATATGTGCTGCAGTGACTTGACCCTACCAAACCCAAGGAGAGCAGGCCCTGTGACCACTTTCTGGAGCAAAGGTTGAACTCAACTCTCATGATGTATCTTGAAACCCTTGTGCTTGACCCTGGCCTCACCTCACAATTACATGAGGCATTTAATTAAAACAACATGGATGCTTCCACCCAGACCAAAAGACAGACTCTGAGGGAGGACACAAGGCAAGAGGTTTCTTCAAACTGGCCATGTGATCCTAATTAGAATCTTGGGCTGAGAACCACTTTGCCAAGCATTGTCTTTCCAGCTTCACTGTGCATATAAATCATTTGGTAATCTTAGCCCCACCATAATAATGTGATTCTGCAGGTTTTGAAAGGGTCTATGAATGGTTCCCTGTCAATGCTGATGTTGTTCCCCCTGGACCTATTAGCAGCACTCAGCTGAAGAAAGTAGGCACAGCACAGAGACCCTTACACCCAGCACTGTTGTCACAAGTACAGACGATCCAAATGAAGACAACAAATCTCCACCGTGAAAGACCATATTCTTTGCTGGCATTTTAAGGTTCACAGACGGGGGCAAAAACAGCAATGTCTGAGCAAGTCTGCATTTGGAAAATAACACGTACAGATTCACTAATGCAATGCTTATTAAGCAGATGATATATGCTCAGAAGTATGTTAAGGAGCACTCTTCTGGGAATCTCACATTATGTGACTTAATACTCATAACAGCCTGGGAGTTTGGTACTAAGTGTTCAATAATTCCCAGGATTTAGATGAAGGACCCAGCATTTTTATTTCTTCTTCTGTTTCCTCATCATTTATTTTGAAAAGAAAATATATAGAATGAAAGGGAAATATAGACCGATAGGAATATAGAAAGGAAGGATAAAGTGTAGTTCAGAGAGATTTCTCATTGTTATGTTTGTGTTTACTTTCTTGTGACTTTGTGGAGCAACTACTGGATCTGCAGAAATAGAATATAGGTTGCTGGGTGCGATGTGCCTACAAGCCCTGGCTTCAATGAAAAAGAAAGAAATTAAGGCTTCAAAATATACAGTAAACTGATCCCATTTATCTACTTTTGAGTTTCAGGAAATTTTAAGCACAAGTTCTGGAAAGGCAGCAGGAGCCACCACCCAAAACTCTGATCTCCTCTGTTCTGTAAGGAGAGATTCCAGAACCAGATGGGGCCCAGAAGAGGGTGAATCTGGACAGGGCTGGGGCAAGGAGCGGGTCCTATGTAGAATTATGTTCTCAAAGCTCCTGGGGTATTTCCAGTTCTCTTTCCTAAGCCTAAGAATTTGTGTAATTTTAATCTATTTTAGCTACCTCCTTGTCTATTTTATAACATATAATACCAAGAAATTTAACCAAAACCCTTCGGGTTTTCTAGGACAATTTTATTAGAAGCTAAATATGTGTTCTTAACAAGGTAAAAACACTAGAAATAGCAACAACAACCATCAAAACTCTTCTGTATATGAATAGCCCTTCAGGTGGTGACATCAGAAGTCACAACAGCATAAGGGACATGGTCCCAATGAAGCCCAAGTTCCCTGCACACCTCCCTTCATTGTACTGGCCACATGGTGCTGAATTCTACCATTTATCCAGTTGCTCCAGACTGAAAGTTCCCAGATGGTAGGGACCACGACTGCTTCACCTATTTTTCTCATGGCATATGAGGTGGAGGTAACTGGTTTATCAGTTTGAGTCTCTGGACCTCCTCCTTGTTTTTCACCCAAATACCAAGAAACTGGAGAAACTCTCCTCCGGATACCAACCAAGAGCTTCCTTCCATGAGGAGAGAAACAAACACTGGGTGCCTCATTTATCTTACTCTGAGATGGAACCAGAATTAGACACTCTTGTCAGCCTGGTCCAAGAATGCACAGGACAACCTCAAATGTCTCGCAAAAACACAGGTCATTGTGAGAGGGTTCCTAATGACCCTGGGATTACGGCCACATGGTGATCCAGGCAAGAGAGACTTAACCTGACTCTAAATAGAAAATTGAATTGTCCTGGTGGAGCTCCAGAACTTGGATCCAGATGTGGTATCACCCATCCTAATTAGCTAGTTCTTAGGAAAGAGGAAGGACAAGAATACTGTACTCTAGTATCACATTTTACAGGTAGATGTAGTTGTGGTCATAGCTCTAATTATTTTATGGCATTGACCTCTCACTGCTAAGATGTGATGAAAAAAAAAGAGTCAAACTCTGTAAAACATTTGAATAGATTTACTCTGAGCAAAATTAGAGTGACCATGGCCGGTGACACAGCCCTCAGGAGACCTGGAGAACATGTGCCCAAGGTGGTCTTGGTGAAGCTTGGTTTTGCATATTTTAGAGAGACATGAGACATTAATCAAATACATTTAAGATATACATTGGGCCAGCCCATAAGCACAGGAGAACTCAAAACTGGAGCTTTCATGTTACAGGTAGATTTAAGTTTTCTGATTGGCAATTGGTTGAAAGAGTTATTATCAATATAAAGGAATGTCTGGGTCATGATAAGGGGTTGTGCAGACCACAGATTTATAATGCAGATGAAGCCTTCAGATCACAGGCTTCAAAACTAATAGAGTGTAAATGTTTCTTATCAGACTAAAGGTCTGTATTGATGTTAACCTTGGTTGGCTTTTCCTGAATTCCAAAGGGAAGAGGTCATAATGAAGCATGTCTAACCCCCAATTCCTGCCATGGCCTGAGCTAATCTTTCAGGTTCACTTTGGAATGCCCTGGCCAAGAGGAAGGGTCCATTCAGATGGTTGGGAAGGCCTCAGAATTTTAATTTTGGTTTAACAATGCTTGTTTATACTTACAGATTCTGCCATCAGATTCTATATACATCAGAAGCCTCTCACTTATCTGCAGCAAGTCACTGAACAAGATCTGGAAAGCTCAAAGGGACACATTCTGAAAGGGGGACTTTAAGATGTCAATGTTGACCTCACTATGAAGAAAATGTCTCCTGTGGGTTTTCTGTACATTCTCAATCTTTAGTCTAGCCTTGTTTTGTAAATCCCAGATGGTGGCCAGTTGTTATGTGCAGGTTCTAGATGGGATCCACCTGTCTCTGCATTCTTGGGTGTTACAGCAAGCAGAGTAAAACCAAAGGAGAGATCCACCCAAAGAGACTGCACCCTCTAAATAGTATGTTGACTGAAAAGGAAAAAAGCAGCCAGGTGCGGTGGCTCACACCTATAATCCTAGCACTTTGGGAGGCAGAGGCAGGCAGATCATGAAGTCAGGAGATCGAGACCATCCTGGCTAACATGGTGAAACCCCATCTCTACTAAAAATACAACAAATTAGCCAGGCATGGTGACACACGCAGGTAGTCCCAGCTACTCAGGAGGCTGAGGCAAGAGAATCACTTGAACCTGGGAGGCAGAGGTTGCAGTGAGCCAAGATCGCGCCACTGCACTCCAGCCTGGGCACCAGAGCAAAACTCCACCTCAAAAAGAAAAAAAAGATAGAGAGAGAGAAGGAAGGAAGGAAGAAAGAAAAGAGGAAAGGAGGAAAGGAGAAAAGGAGGAAAGAAGGAAAGGAGGAAAGGAAGAAAGGAAGAAAGAAAAGAGGAAACAACTGAGACAACATTCATAGAAGTAGAGTTTTGGGCCAAGCTTGAGGATTGCAACCTGGGAGCATAGATTCAAGCTGCCCTCAATATACACTTCAATTAGCAGCAGTTACAAGTGGATTTGTACAGGCAAAAGGAAAGGACAAGTAGTGGGCTGATACAGGGTGTTTGTGAGGAATTCTTATTGATTTACAGAAATAACATTACTGATTGGCTACACATTATTAAGCTATAGGGTGTGGGGTGTAGTGTCCAGTGTGGGATTATTAGGTTAATGTACAGCTAGGTGTGACAATAGCAAGCAGTTTCAAGAGATGAATGCATAGCTCAAGGCAGTACGACATGATTGTGGCCTCATCTTAGCATCTCTCTGGGCCTAAAATTTGAATTCCTCAAATAAAAGTTTTTCTTTTTTCTCAAATCTCAAGATCTGGAATCAGAATTCAGAGCATAGTTTTAGGTCTGGGGTAGAAAAGCAGCAGGTGTTATTTGCACACGTGTGGGCATTTGGACAAGAAGGGGAAGGAGAAAGTTGAGATTCTTCTCATATCTACTCAATGCACATGGGTTATCCTGACTGTTTCTGGACCCTGTGGTCCCTGGATCAGTTTCGGGTCTGATGATACTGGGGTCACTGAAAGAGGTGGAATGGTTGATCACTGACCTGTGGAGTTTGTAGAAATATGGTCTAAAAACTCTCTAGAAGTGACTTTAGAGGACTATCAATCCCAAATAGGCAGAGACACCATTCTGCCTGTGTATTTTGGGGGCAGCATGCACTTTGTAGCACAGTTGTGGATTGGCTGGAAGCCTGAGAGGGAAAGGCCCCTCCAGTGAGAAGTGTGGTGGGAACTTTATATGTTTATATCATGTCTGGCAATTCCGGACAGTGTTTGGACAATATAATTAAAAGCAAAATTGGGGAAACCCCAGAAAAGCTCCACAATAATAGAACAGAAAAAAAGCTATTGTATCACACAGTTAAACCGGAATGTGACCGGCTCATTGACAGGCAATCTGCTTAGGAGAGTGCAAAAATAGAAACAAGGTCGCCATCATTAGTCCACAAGTGGAGGACCTAACAGCACCATTTGTCATACATAGTTCACCCTAAATTTACTGGTAATGGGGGGTGGGTATCTGTATGCTAGTTGGCCATATTCAAAAAATAATAAACTTCATCATTATGACAGGAAGTAGTTTTGCAACTTGGAGCCTGATGCCTGCAGAAGGTAGCCTCCCACTCTCCTACAGGTACTATTGAACAGTTTGCTATCTTCTTGGCTATTTACACGTCAAAGCAATGGGTCCCTACTCTGTGAGCGCTGGTATGCAGTACTCCTGCTTGCCTGCTCCTGGCAGCCTGTGGCCTCTCTTGACCTCTATTATCTGCCACCGAGGCACAGCCCACAGCAGGCAGCCCATATCCCATGTGAACCTCAACTGTCACAGCTGCACCCCAGTGCTACATCATAGAGTGGGGCCCCTGAGCTGCAGGAGAAGAGCCTGAAGGGCTCCTGGGTAGAACTGTATTTTCTCAATAATGGAAACAGGAGAGTTTCAGCCTCGGTTTCTGTTTATACAGCTGACAGAGGAAAAAAACTGCTAGATTCCCAGCACGAGTCTGGATAGAGCAGCCTCAAGGGTTGTGACTGTGACAGCCCGCCTCTCAAAGGCACCAAGAGACACTAAGAGGTCTTCTGAAACAGATACCCAAAGGATTGGAGAGAAAAACAGCTCTCAGTCTGAGGAAGATTGTATTGAGAAAAGAAAGAAGTTGAAAGCATCTCAAAGAAAAACTTAGGTTAGATATGAGATTAGTCAAGTTGGCCAGAAAATATTCCCTGAAGCAGTTCCCCTTTAAACACCCCAAGTGCACAGCTACTCTCAGCATGAGAAACTAGTGTTATGAACAAAGGGAAAATATTCCCAGCAGAATTTCTTAAAGTTTTTCTTCCGTCTATGCTGATCTCTCATCTGCTGGCCATTAGATTGGGCATCTACACTGAAACATCTGACAACCCCCACCAGCACTTTCTGATGAAGAACTGGAAGCCGACTTTGTTCATCTAGATGAGTAGATCTGAGCTTGCAACAATGCCAGCTGAAGAGCTGTTATGATCCGTGCGTGGCTGCATCACCTGTGTCTATTTGTTCTGTAACAGCTGTATTCCTAATTTAGTAAAATAAAAGAATAGACTCCAAAATCTTGCTAACATATAATTATACCTATGGGATCAATTAAGCAGTATGTCAAACTAATATCTACTGTAACAATGTGGTAGTGAAGTTTCTTTAGATAATAGATATAAATAACTATAAATATTTAGCAGACTAGTCTTAATGTATGCTGTATTTTCTAAAATTATCTGTAACCTTAAGTTAAAATGCTTTATATTTCAAAACAATAAGCAATATTGATATTAAAATTACTACTTCAGGGGTTTGTCCAAAATAAATATTGTGACCTTATATTCACACTATTGTATGAAATACTATTTAATTTACATGGATGCAGTTGTCTACTGAAGACTACACAAAACTATGCAAACTGGTATTATGTAATAAACAGAAAAAAAGGTACAGCTACGCATTCCACTGTTCGGTTCATACACTAAACTGTTCTTGCTTTTGCAATGTAAGTACTACAGTCTCCAAATACTAAGTCATCACCTTAGATGATCAGTTTTCTATCAAAGAAAAGATGCTCAGTGGCTTTTACTCTTCATCACTCTGTATTGCTGAATTTAATCCTATTCTTTGTGCTCAAGTTTTGTGTGATTTTAAAATAAGTTTATCCTAAACAAATCCATGTCTACTTTAAAAGATAGAAAATAGAAACATAAAAATAAAATGAGCTTTGCCAAATCAGAAATAGAACAAAGCCATGGTTCTCAGGTCCTAAAGAAAATCCTGAGTCAAAAAAGAATGACAAAAGGTTGATTTAGCTGTTAAAATAATTTTCATATATTTAAAAAAGCAGAAAAAATACATATAATGCTTTAAGAAAAGGAAAAAGAACAAAATCTCTTCCCTTACTTTCAAAGATTAATCCTCTTATTTCTAACTCACATTTTCACCTTCAATGGCCAGGTCTAGGGACATGACTTCTGGATATCTGAAATTTGGTAGGCACTGGATTCAGGTATACAAGGGTGGTTCAGGGTACACGGTATACACATGAAAGATGGTTTGTGAGAGGGAAAGCAGAAGAGAGAAAGATGCTATCAGAAATCCACAGGTTGGGGAGAGTGCAAGGTAGGTGGAAAGACTGGTTTGTGCTATACACACTGGCCCAGGTGGGACTATATTCTGATTTACGCCTGTGTCCATGTAGTAGGTGAGATTATAATTGGGTTGTCCAGAACTCCAGTTTGGCAGAGCTAATCAGTTGCTGCTACAAATTTGGTGTCAGGGTGGAGATGTACCAGGAGTCCTCTAAGTACTTTTGTGGGTTTCTGGCAAGAAACTTAAGGAGCAAAAGTGCCACAGAGCAATTCCTGAG